>NW_021703772.1:79260099-79564547 GCF_005190385.1 Monodon monoceros | reverse complement strand
GATCAAGTGAGATTTATCCTAGGGATGCAAGGATTCTTCAATATATGTAAATCAATCAATGTGATACACCATATTAACAAACTGAAGAATAAAAACCACATGATCATCTCAATAGATGCAGAAAAAGCTTTTGACAAAATTCAACACCCATTTATGATAAAAACTCTCCAGAAAGTGGGCACAGAGGGAACCTACTTCAACATAATGTCCATATACGACAAACCCACAGCAAACATCATTCTCAATGGTGAAAAACTGAAAGCATTTCCTTTAAGATCAGGAACAAGACAAGGATGTCCACTCTCATCACTATTATTCAACACAGTTTTGGAAGTCCTAGCCACAGCAATCAGAGAAGAAAAAGAAATAAAAGGAATCCAAATTGGAAAAGAAGGAGTAAAGCTGTCACTGTTTGCAGATGACATGATACTATACACAGAGAATCCTAAAGATGCCACCAGAAAACTACTAGAGGTAATCAATGAATTTGGTAAAGTTGCAGGATACAAAATTAATGCACAGAAATCTCTGGCATTCCTATACACTAATGATGAAAAAAGAAGATGTGGTACATATATACAATGGAATATTACTCAGCCATAAAAAGGAAAGAAATTGGGTCAGTTGTAGAGATATGGATGCATCTAGAGATGGTCATACAGAGTGAAGTAAGTCAGAAAGAGAAAAACAAATATCGTATATTAATGCATATATGTGGAACCTAGAAAATGGTATAGATGAACCGGTTTTCAGAGCAGAAATTGAGACACAGATGTAGAGAACAAACATATGGCCACCAAGCGGGGAAAGCAGGAGGGGGGTGGAGGGGGTAGTGTGATGAATTGGGAGATTGGGATTGACATGTATATACTGATGTGTATAAAATGGATGACTAGTAATAAATAAATAAATAAGCATTAAAAAAAAAAAGTGACATGCCCTAGGAGAGTAATCTTGTGTATTAAGTCAGTATATGCCAACCAAGGAGAAGAGAACCAGGCACAGAACAAATGTTTTCTCTCTCTAAGTATCAGCCATTCTGCTTATGAGATGCTAAGCCTTAACCAAAAGCAGTCTGGTTGCAGCGTCTACCTGCTGCTGCAGTCCTTAAACGCAGATGACACGAGCTTGGGAACCTGTATGGGTGAGGTGCATGAGCTAGAGAACCTTCCTCCCCTATTACTCACCCCCCCATTACTCACCCTGCCCCCCACACACACTTTATATGAGAGGAAACCTGCCGGAAATTTTTGGAGAAATTTCAGCTAGTGTTGAGTGTTCTCTTGGTCACAATTCCAGAAAAGGTAAGGAACTTAATGTCCCACATGAACTCTCAGGAGCTCTTTATGTGCCCCCTTTGCTTCATAAACAGAGCTGGAATAACTTTAGACCCTGTAGCTTGAATGGCAGAGTGTCTGTACTGACTATTCCTAGGAGGAAATGAATTTTTATCCCCACACTCAAAAGTTAACTCTAGCTTTCTTCTCTTTTGATCTGTAAAGTCATTCACAGCTATACTTTGGAAATGTCAAATCTCTTAGGTTGTGTTTTATCTGATTTCCCCATGTAATTATTAGTTTCTAAAAAAGGGGTATATTTTAATTTCCCTTAAAAAGTTATTTTCTAGCAATTACTGTGTATCCATTCTTTACACTGAAAGTGACATAATGACTTCTAGGCAACAACATTTCTGTAAATGTTACACAAAATAAGAAAGGATGTATTCATCCAGGACTATGTAAATTAATTATGGCAATTCATATTATAAATCACAGTTTTAGAGGTTATTCCATGGCACTCTAAAACATAATATAATGACAAGTAAAAAGCAGAATACAAAATTGCATATCAGTATGAGCCTAGTTTTATAAAAATAGAAATTAAATATATTTGTATATGTATAGGAAAGTAAAAGGAAATGCAGTACATATTTTTAATAATATGTGGTTATGGATATTCAAGAACTTTTTTTCTTACATTTTGGTTTGGATATCATTATTTCGACTGAAGGAAACAGAATCTACAATCAATATGGCTTAAATAATAATATTTCATCATCACAGGTGTCTGGAGACGTGTGATTCAAGTGGTTGGTTGAGTAGCTCAATAACGTAAGTGCTCAGATCAATGTTTCTGGATTCTCTTGGCCCTCACAGAGCAAGGTGGCTGCAGCAGCTTTAGTGTCATATTCTCAGATGACAATGCTCAAAGCAGGAAGGAAGTGGACATGCAGCCCCTCTTATGCAGCCCTTTCTTTTCATTAGGGAAGAAAATATTTCCCCAAAGCCTCTCAGCCATTATATCACATTGGCCCAAACTGGGTCACATGTTCTTCCATGAACATAAGACTACCACATGTGTCATAAAGCAATTATGATTCATCCCTGGGAGCTAGGCATGCAGCCACTGGGAAAAAGTCAGGGTTATGTTGTCAAGGAGGATGATGAGAACTGCTGTAGGATAGGCAGTTAACTGTAGACCCTACATCTGTTAATATATTTCCCAAATAACCTATGGTGATTTATCCAAAATCACAATTTAAATATTATAAAATAAACAGGAAGGCAAGAAATATCAATCTCATTTCTAAAATGACTCATCATAGGATAAGAGAAATAGGAAATAGGAAAATGTGGATATTTTCATTCTTCTACAGTCACATTTGTAGACTAGATGTGGAAAATTCTGGCAGACTAGATGTGGAAAATTCTGCCATTGTATGTGGGGCACTTACCTAATATCTATGATCAAATTCCTTCTTATAAATAACTGAAACAGCTTGAACATCTCATGAGTTGACAAAAGCTGGTCCAAAACCAAGAAATGCTCACATAAATTCTGGAGGAAAAGGTTTGTTTTCCAAATACTAACGTGCCAGGAGAAAATCAGGCATAGTAGACAGTTTAAAATATCAGCTCACTGGGCTGATGAAGCCAAAAAGATTAGCAAAATGTTTGGTATCATCAGAAAACACTGTACATTTCCTGTAAAATGACTTAGTGTCTTGGAATAGAATACTGCATGGAGTTTAGAAATATGTACTGGATTTAGAGGTAACTGACAAAGAAACGTTGGGATAATTAATAGGGTGTGAAAATAGTTTAGAAATCTATTTCTATAAAAATTCTGGACCAGAAGGACGCCTAGACCAAATTCCAGTACTATAGAACAACAGGCAGCCCTGAATTGGCCGTGACTCATAACTTTTAAGTACCAGCTGAGAGGTTGGCTTTCATGATGGCCACCATGACCAGAGAAGGAGCCAGCCCCAGAGATGCAGCTAAAACCGTCAGAGGACCCTGTGAAGCAAAGGTAGAAGTCAGAGAAGAAACCACAGTCAATGATGAAAAAGCAAATAAGGCAGATTTTGTCAGGAGGGGAGAATTCCAAAATAGAATGAGACTGTAAATAAAAATGGGAAAAGGCCAATTATGTAGTGGGAAGAAACCACAGGACTGTATGAAAATTTGACGTCATTACTTTTCTAGTTTGTAGCGTTTATTAAGGCACAGGTTCCTGGCTTTCCTCCTGCACTCTAGAGCATCAAAGGCACTTCCCAGCAGTATGTGTACCACAGGAGGGAGGATTCAAGTTTCAGATAATTTTATGAATGGGTGATGCACCACTGGGGCTGGTTTGAATCATATTCTTCATTTTGGTTGCTGTAATTTAAAAACAACCTTTCTTGGGGTCTGTATAATTTGTTCACTTAACAAGTAATGACTGAATATCTATATACTGTTTCAGAACCTATGCTATGTTGCGAGGCTAGTGCAATGATAAATCAAAGTTCCTGCTGATGGGCAGAATCAGGGATGGATGGACCCAATTGGGCCCAATGTGGCACTTCCTCTGTCCTTAAGTTTGCATGTGGCAAACATCCAAAAAGTAAATAGGGTCTTATTAGAATCCTGCCCTAGCCTCTTCATGACCAGAGTTAAAAAGGCATTAAATGTTTATAATAAGACAGTCTACTCTTCCTAGAAGCTCTGTTATTCAGACAGTAATTTACTGAGAATTTTCTATGAACAAAGCAAACTCTGCTTGGTTTGTGTAGGTACAAATGAAAAAGGAAGAACATGTTTTTGTCCTGTAGACACTTACTGTCTAATGGGAAGTGCAAGTTCATCATGCAATTAGAGGGCTTAGAAGCATATCAAGGAACTCATATATCTCATTTTATTAAAATGATCAGTAGTGATAGACAGCATATGTACGTGATCATTTGATTTCTTAAGAAGTTCATCATGTAAGTCCATGCGCTTGAGCTTACCTAAAAAAAACCTAGAGCAAAGTACCTGCTTTGTAAACCTCTCAGGAAAATGTGTAGTAGAATAAATGAACTGGTTTATAAACTAGGCATTTGTGTACTTATTCTCATATAAAACCTCAACCAGAGTCGATTGTTTTATTATATTTAAACATTGAAACATAAAAGCAATAAAAGTAACGGCATGTGAATGATAAGGCTTCAGGATTTGAGGTTATTGTCAAATTGTCCCAACAGATGTTAGTAACTTTTAATAGTGTTGAAGATTTTGGTAATTATTTATTTGGCTGATTGGAGACTGTGCATGGTAACATTAAACTGATAATATTAATTATATACTTTAATTATTTCTAGGCTCTCATAGCTTTTGTTGTTACCTGGAATGCCATGAAAATTCAAAACAATAATTAAATGTGAGCTTTGTTATACTCCCCAGGGCAGGAAGCTTGTGCAGGGTGTGCTTACAAATGATAATAACAATTAACAGTACAAGTAATGAATTATGTTATAATCATTTAAAACCACAATGACTGTTTTTTTAAAAATTACTCAATATAAGAATAATAAAAGAAGCCCTAATCATTGGGTTAATTAGCCACCACTCTGATTAAAAATGGTGAGGAATTAGAGATATAAGGAATAAGAAAATGTATTCAATAGAAAAAATAATGAGCAAGCTAATAAGTACTTTGCCAAATAAGATCTGAGATGCATAATACCTCCTGTAGCTCTATAACTGAGGGTGGGTTGTAGGGAAATGTTCAAAGCTTGGGGATAGTGCAGTGAGATAAAATTACTTTACCCCTACATTCCACCGTGAAAATTTTCAAACATACAGAAAGTATTCAAATATACAGAAAATCTGAAAGACGTGTACAGCAAATACCTACATACCTACCACCTAGATTTATCAAATAAGATGATTTGATACCTGAAGAAGCATGAGAAAACATTAGAGAAAAGATGAGAAACCACTCAAGGTGGCAGTTAAAAAAATTAACACAATAAATAAGTGCCCTTTATAAAATATAAGAAATGAAATTAAACAAAAGATGCCATTTAAAATCTTAGTAAAATGTCAAGAAATCAACAAGAAATGCACAGGATATATATGAAGGGAAATATTTATATTTTACTGACTCACATAATATGACTTGAGCAAAGAGAAAAGCATACCCTTGTGCTTGGGAAAAAAATCACTCAACATTATAGAGATGCAAATTCATCCTAAAATACTGTTGAAATTATTTGCGATCTCAGTAAAAAAAAGAATTATTTTTACAAAAAGTATTTTTAAATTTATTAGAAAGAATAAATTCATGAAAAGTGAGGGAAAATGTGAAAAATAACAAGGGGAAGAAGAATATACAAAATGTTAAGATGTTTCAAAAAGGAATAATGTTTAAATAATAGCACAAAAATAGGGAGATCAATGAAAGAGAATTCAGAAATACATTCATGGAAAAATAGAAATTTTCATATATGTTAAAATGGATTTTCAAATGTTGGGAAGAGAGTCCTGTTTAGTAAATGTTGGTTCAAATGTGTAGGCATTTGAACAAAATAAAATATTTACTCTTCACTTCACAACAAATTCCAGACACATTAAAAGTTTGAACATATTTTAAAAGTGTAAAATACCTGAGATAAAAATGAAATCTTTTTTCGTAAACTAGAACTATGAAAGACATTTCTTAGCATAGCAAGAAATAGCTAAGAAATAAGAAATAAATGGTAAGAAATAAGCGAAAACCTAGATAAGCTTGACTATTAAAGTTTTCAAACATTTATGTTTAACACAAAACATTATAAACAAAGTAAAACAATAATGTAACAGCCTGGAGAAATACAGTTGCCACAATATGACTCTTAAAGGGTTAATTTAATAAGTGAAAACTTCTAATAAATCAATAACAAGAAGACAAACCACACTAGGAAGTTGAAGAAAGGATATAAGAATACAGTCCACATGGAAAGAAGTACAAGTCACCAAAAAGGTTATTAAAATTGCACAGCCTTGCTCATAAATAAACATAACACGATACATCTCAAGTCTTTTAAGCAAGTAAGTTCAATCTAAATTGTACAATAGTTTAAAAATCAAAAAAATTTTAAATGTACTGATTTGGAAAGCTGACCCAAATACAATTGCTAAGGGAAAAAGCAAGTCATAGAACAGCATGTGTAATGTGGGATTGTTTTTGCAAAGAAAAAAAGTGCATAGATCCACACCTATGCACGTTTATATACAGACAGAAAATGTGTAGCAGTGCATACACCAAACTCTTTCAAGAGTCTGCTTCTCTGGAGTGATATGATAGAGTAGAGAAAAAGGTTCATAGGGACTTATGATTTTCCCTTGATAAAATTTCATCCTTTTGAATTTATTATATTTAGCTTTTTATTATTTTGAGGTAATTATATATTCATGAGTTTTTTTAACAATAAGCATTTATTTTATAATACAAGAATAATTAACATTAAATATTAATGAAAGTTTTTTAACATTCTGAAACATTTCAAGAAAAAAGGAAAAATAAACATAAAATAATAACTGGAAAAAAGAATCAATTCTACAGTTTCTTTAGTGAGGAGAAACTAGACATTAATATCCTAGACCCATGCTTATGGTGTCTCAATGTGTTTGAGTTAACTGTGCAGTGACCTGTATCTAATTTTCATTCCTTTGGGCGGGCCTAGTCATTTTCAGCTAATAATTTTTTTATCTTCATAAAGTCCTCATTTAAGGCGCATGTCAGGCATTACTGCGGATAGGTATCTGGAATAAGAGGACTCCACCTGCCAGTTGTGGTTGAGACTCTGTTGCCCAAGAGGGGCAGGACAGAGGTACCTCCCCTGCAGCAGGATACTTTCATAAGCCTCATCTGCCACTGGGTGCACCACACCTTCAACTTAAGCAGATGTTTTTTAGAGGCTACAACTGATACTCGTAAGAGCTACCCTTTGTTGTGTACTTACTGTGTCAAATATTGCTCCAAACTCTTTATATCACTAAGCTGAATCACATTAACCACCGCATAAGATTATTATGCTCTTTATTCTTTTCAGTGCGCAGATAAGGAAACAAGTTAAAGAGGCTCAGTAACTTCGTCAAGGACACGTGTCTAGAACGGAGTTCATATTCTAATCCAGGACTTCCTAATTCTAACGTTCATACTTTGCATCTATGCTCTACTTAGGGTAGTGGAGTATCTAGTGAAGGGGAATTTTTTTTGGTGGGGGGGGAGATAAGAAAACAACTATTGATATATGAACTTTTATGATGGCTAGAGAGAACACTGGTGAATTTGTACAAAGCTTCTTAAATTTCTGCTCAATTTTCAAAGCTATTGTGGCCTGTCAGGGTGGTCTTTACCAATGCCCAATGGCTGGAAAGGGCAACAAAAGAGCCAAAGATAAACTTTTTTTGATGCTAAGAAAAAAAAGGGGCTCAGCAGTCTAACTCATATGCTAAGTACCCGAACACCAGGACCTGCTCTAGTCTTATTCCTGTTAGTTGGAAAGTGCTTCTTTAACTACAGAGGAGAGCAAAGCCTATCTTGGAATGGGATGCCCTTGGATGAAATTTCAAGTCTTGAAATCTCTGGGCTGCTGGGTAAAGACTTGCCTTAATGTAAGTGACTAAACTATGGGTTTCAGACCTAAGCAGGCCTTCTTCAGATATGAATGACACCCATTGATATGCTGCTTGAGCCACAGCATTGGGTCTCTTTTATCTGGGTCCTTTGATGCTTAGCAGGTCTCTGGCTTGCTGACAGTAGTCAAGATGAAGTGGGTGGGATTCACACTGTTGCAGTTCGACTATAGAGTTGGCTACCATGTTCTCCAACCTCAAGAAGGTATGGGGGAGTCACATTTCAGGGGCAGTTGGGAGCACACAAGACCATCCCTTTGCACGCATGTAAGCATCCTAGGGGAATTCTTGGAATATTGAAAAGAGAATATCCATAGACAAGGGAGACTGGGATTTCTGTTCATCTAAACTGGAGGAAACTGAGTGATGTACTCTGGGGCAAATTATTCACAAACCACCTTGTGAAATATCATACCCCAGATACATTCCTCATGGTGGGATTTATGAAGGCACAAAACTGCCCTACATTGGGATCCCCCTATCATAAATTTTGAGAAGCAAAATGGTTATCTGATGGCCAGGAAGAGTGACCGTCAACTTAATCCCCAAGCAGTAAGATGGCTTTCTGATTTGGCACGAATTTCAGAATATTGATCACAATCAAGACATCACACATAAGCAAACCTAGGTGGAATTTAACCTGAGTCATGCAGATATTGGCTTGTGAGCAGCAAGTAAATGATACCCGCTGCCCAGCATACAACATGGCTTAATGGCGTTATGGCAAAGTGGGAAGTAATTAAAACCCATCTCTAACAATTAAGCATGAGATGCCCCATGGGAAGGATATTTTATGGACAGCTGGCCACACAAGCTTAGAGACCTCTTTCACTGAACAACAAACTGATATACTTATTCTCCAATAAAGTTCTTCCTTCTTAGCCATTTCCACTGAACCCCAATCTGAAGGTTTTATGTAGAGATCCCTGATTTATAGCCTTCCCTCACAAGCAAGTCACTAAAACAAAGACTTGTGGGACCTGGGAGAAGGAAGGAAAAAGAGCTTCTGAAGACTCTGCCTATTTATGGCAGGAATGAGCCTGTTCCCCACGGTGGCAGACACTCACCATAACCTGCTGTGCTCCACACCTCCACAAGCATGAAGAATAAAGCCAGTTTGTTTTCCGAGTTGACTAATATAGATAGCAGCCATCCCAAATTTTGAAGGGATTTACTCATTCAACTCACTTCCTGGTATAACCAGGCACTGAAACTTACAATTGACCTTGCTGCAAGTTTTAAGCAGTGGTAACTTGGGGTTTTTTTTTGTTTTTTTGCGGTACGCGGGCCTCTCACTGTTGTGGCCTCTCCCGTTGCGGAGCACAGGCTCCGGACGCGCAGGCTCAGCGGCCATGGCTCACGGGCCCAGCCACTCCGTGGCATGTGGGACCTTCCCGGACTGGGGCATGAACCCGTGTCCCCTGCATCGGCAGGCGGACTCTCAACCACTGCACCACCAGGGAAGCCCTAAGCAGTGGTAAATTTAGTCTTTGTCTTCCACCCTTCACTTTCTTCTAGCCCCAGTCCTTGTTACCAACAATATGATGTGATTCCACTGTGTGCTGTACATCTCCTTCTGAGGTAAGTGCAATGACAAATATACCCATTACATTGAACACAAAGTGATCCATTGTGAAAATTAGGTCACACGCGGTGTTATCTGTGTCATAAACAAAAATGCTACCTGGACGTTGTTTTTAGACAATACTGTTTATCCTCTATTTTGCTTGTGTAAGTCTTTCATAAAGCCTTGATTGCTTTCTGCCCCTGCCTTCCCCTCAACAGTGTCACATTTAGGCAAACATCCCCAAATTGGAATTATTGAGCACTACTCTGTTTCTCTCAAGACTGTCAGGGCTTCCAACCCTTGGCTTAAGGCAACCCTATGAAACCTTCTCATCTTCTCCCATTTTCTACTACACCTCCCAGAGTCTTCCCTTCTGCCCCACAGCATTCTCCTTTCCCTGCCATCTACCCCTGCCATCTTGAGCCTCCTTGCCCTGTCACAGCATGAAGTCTGGACTGTCACGGAAGCCACACCCCCAGCCTTCTGCTCCATGCAGCCACCATGGGGAACTTCTTTTCACTCTATTTCCTCGTGAAAAATTGTCTTCTAACCTTTCTCTCTGATAGGAGAAGTGAAGTACTCAGATAGAGGTGGGAGAAGGCAGTGAACCCCATTCAAGTTAATAATCATTATCCTACGATGCTCGTTTGGGATCGTGAGTGTTACTTTGTGGTTGATATTGTTTTGTCTTGTCCATCCGGGTTTGGGCCACGTTATTAAAGTTACTTAGTAACAATTAGTAGTTTGTAGGTTTTCTCAGAATATCTGCCTTTTTATCAGTCTACCCTAAACCACATCATACAACAGGAGTACAAGATTTTGTTCTATATAAATGTTTTCTCACTCATTTTGCTTCCGGGTTGTTTTGGTTTAGAAAGAAGAATTGTAATTCTGTCTTCTTTGCAAATATCTCTTCTAACCTTGCTCCTTCTCTCACTTCGCTGCATTCCGGAGTTGCTAGCTACACGATCAGGCCACATAATGCAAATCATTCCCTTAATGGCTATAGATTTTACATGCAGAACTCAAACATATGTTTCCCATTTTTCTCCCTTTTATGCTGCATACTTGTGCTGAATAGTTTTATTGGTAATGGGGGAGATGCCAGAATATTTACAGGATCATGGTCATGGGAGTGTGCTGTTATTTGGGCTATGTCTGGATAATGCCAACATAATCAGTCAAAACGGAAACATTTGGTCAAATAAGCATTTAAAAAAATGATTAGCATAAGGCTAATAGTTTTGAATATTTAACCAACCTTACAGTTATTTTGATGTGATACAGAATAGCAGAATACATTGTTAAATATTTCTTTTCTTCAAAGTGAAGACATATTTTAGAATTTTGTGTAGTTGCAACATCCGTCAGGAAAACAGGGTTCTATGCCTCTGCCACTGAGATTCTGGAACACGAGCAGATCACTTAACCATGCTGTGATTCAGCTTCCTCCTTCCTAAAATAAGTGTTTCTTAATCTAATTTCTTTTTGGACACCTTTGAAAATATAGTGAAATCGATCAACCCCCCCTTGATAAATACACATATGAAATTTGCAAACAACTTCAACAATATAATAACTTCAAACTCAAAATAAAGTTTTGTTAAGAACTCTTAGGACAGCTGGTCTTAGGAGCTGGTCTAACAAGTTAGACTTGTTCAGCTTAGAATTTTATGATATCATAAACTTTCTCTTTAATGCTGAGGGACTCGTATACCCTCAATCATTCCTCCAGCACAAGCTCCCTCAGTGCCTCTTACGTGGGAGTTGTGGATATGCTAAAACATGATGTCTGTTGCCAAACTAGGAATGCTTTTGTATTCATTGGCTTCTTTTAGCGAGGGGAACTCCTAAGAGTCAGGATATATTTTAGTCCTTTCTTACAACCATCCAGGAGTGACTGACAGCGCCACCTTCTGGAGGAAACATGTAGTAGACATCAAAGTGGATGGTCCCTGACCCAGCAGTGCTGTTCCTGGGTACCCAGGGCCAAATCTCTCCCTGCCTTCAACCTCAGTCTTACCCCACATTTCTTGAGCGATCTCATTTCCCTTTATTCTAACCAAGGGTGAATCTATCTTTGGCTTCTAGGAGCCTTGAAAATGGTTTAAGTCTGAAATTTAATTCTGTTAAGTGGAAGAGCTCTACTTTTCATTAGAAATCTCACAGTAACAAAATTCAGATCATTTTAAGACACTGGGCTGTAGTGTATATTAGAAGCTTTTTGTCATGTGACTAAAATATGACTTGTCATTAAAATGTTGGTGAAGTACTTTAAGGTATTTACCCAGAGTGAATGGGGAAAGTATTAAGAAAAGAACACATGCTCTTGTATGATGAATTAATTAAAATAATGCTCCACTCTAGCCCCATGCCAAATGAAGCATCAAAAGATTATTTGGTTTAAAAGATTTATTTTAAATCTGCAAAATATATTTTTTGGTAAATAGTTAAACCTGCTTTTTCATGAGCATGGTAACTTTTTATACATGCTTTGAATTTAATTGTAAAATGCAAAATTTTTAAATAATAGACTTGCCATAAAATTGAACTATTCATTAATATCATCATTATAATTCATAAAACTTAATTTTTTGTCTTGATTTTCATAGAACCCCTTTTGGTCTCCAACCTTTTTCTCTGGTCCACTGGGGACAGACCAATTCTGATATGAAATCATTTGCTCTATAGGAATTCCTAAAGGCGTTCTAAAAGGTTTGCTCCACTGCTAAATTGAAAGACCCCCATCCTATTTAAATCTTTTTTTGTTTTCAATCTAGAGAAGCAAGAATGATTATGTGTCCTGAGAAATGACTCTTTTCTTCACAAAAAAAGCAAATTCTTTAAAACCCATTTGTGATGCATCTTAGAAGACTTTTGAGAGTTGAGTCAGCTAGTGGAATATTCCTTTAGGCTGATCATATCCCAGAGCTGGGTTGGTTTTCCAGGGAGATAAATTGAGTACAATAAAGTTTACTGTGGAGGAGTTGCAGAAATGGATCCTTGGAAATATAGGCTCTGAACACATTATTATATTTCTCCTGGCACTTTTAATGAAAAAGTAGGCGTTGACTGTTTACCTCCAGACAAAATTTCTATGTCCTGTACCTAGAATTTCTCAGCCTGCCCTGTGCTTTGCTTCTCCCAAGGGGCTATTAGTCATTCCATAGAATTATATTTATTTTTTTAACTTACTTTCCAGATGGACATATGCATCATTTCATTAAAGCCAAATGGGGTTTATGAAATTTGAGAATAATAATTAATCATGTCAGTGAGAGCGCTTGAGTGAAGCAGACTGTGGGCATTTTCAGAAAAATCAATAATAAAAGTAGAAGTGGCTACCATTTAGAGGGTACTTACTATATTCCAAGCACTTCTGATGTATGAATGTATCTTAACTATAATCTTGCCCAGTAAATATTATTATTCCCTTTTTATAAATTCATCTCATGGAGAGATGAAATCCTGAGAGCTATGAAGTGGTAGAATCTGAATACAGGTCTGTCTGGTCTCGAGTTCACGTACTTTCCTTTCTGCAACACTGCCTCTTGAAGTTAAGAGTTCCAACCTGACAATCTTGCTGGCTTCCTAAATTGCATGGGTTCTCTACAACTGGTAACTGCTAAGTAAAGAATTATTAAAATTCTACATAGTTCACCCATGGACAGTATTTTATCTTTACAAAATATGCCCGTTGGTAGATGGCAAATACCTTTTAATCAGTACTATTCGTCAACCAGGTCAGATTTTTTTTTTTAGCTGAAAAACCGTAAGTGCCAACACACACCAAGATATAGCCCATCATATACTTAGGAGTCCATTTAGAACTAATTTTTTAAAAAGTACAATGACAAAAAGAGAATCACAAGCACAGCTAAACTGACAGGGTCTCATGCAGAGACAATGGAAAGGACAAAGCAGAGACTGATAAATAATCCAAAACAAAGAATTGGTTCAAGACAAATCAATCCAAGGCAAAGAACTGGTTCAAGATAAATCAATTCAAGACAAAGAATTGATTCAAGATAATGAAATCAACAATAGAGATACTTTAAACCATTTTAGAAAAGGAAAAAGCCTTACGTATATTGGAAAGATAAAACTCCAGCATGAAGAAACCCCTACCACACTTTTGCATCTGGGAAAAGTGTTGATCATTACTTCAGGGCAAATGGTGGAGGTTGTATTGTTTTAAAAAATGGCCAAAGACAAGGAAGTCTGCAGCGTGCCAACAACCAGTGCCCAGAGAAGGAACAGATGTAAACACAGAAAACTGTTCAAATTTGCCAGCAGAACCTATCAGCCCATCAGCCAGCAGTCAAAGTCAAGAAAATAACCAGAAATGCTTTCCTATAAACAAAGAGAAATGGGAAAGAGATGGGACACTAACAGACACATTTTGAAATTGCTGAAAAAGGAGAGGATGTGCTACACATTCACCCAGACCAAAGACACACATGTCAAAGATGCAGTGTGGTGAGTGTTGCAGAGGGGGGGCGCCCCCTCTCTGAGGTATTTGAGGCTGGGACCAAACAGACCTGAGGGGATGGCATGTGAAATGAATAGGCATGGATGCCAGAATCGTTCACACACTTCGTCACAAACAATGAGGAAATTTTACAGAAATGCATCCCTGGGAATGGCTTATAAAACTTCAGTGTGTCTGTTTCTGGGGTAAGAATGCAGAATGTTCACAAACTAAAAAACAAAACACATTTTTGTTGGGAGATTTCATGTTGTAACATTGTAGGTTTCCATTTCCAAGTTCACTGCTCAAAAAGTGTCTTTTTTTCTGCTAAGGTATTTTGCTTTGTTTCTATCTACATAGATAGAATTGGAATCTGTGGGAACTGCCAGGATTCCTACAGAGCCCTGGTGAACTGAGAAAAAGATTAACAAGGTTTTGTACTCATCATTTAAAACTCAGAAGAAGAATTCTTTAATAAAGTTAAATGGCAGCATTAGAGAACACTTTAAAAAATGTTATAAAAATATAACTCTAATAAAACTGGGCCTCTCTGTGACCTATCTCAGCATGTGTCATACACAAAAGAAACATCCAGAAAGGTATTGAAAAGCAATTTAAAATGAAGTCTCATGAAGAGGCAGCAAAGAGGTCTGCCATTCACAAGACATAAAAAAAAATCCCTAAAAATTCTCTTTCCCAGGAGTTCACATGGCAGAATTGATGCCCTAAGTAGTTTTCTCCACATATGTTCAAATCTTCTGTCCCTGAATTGAGCCAACGGTGGCTCTTCTCTCTCCAGTTCTCCCTCTCTCTCCCCTCCACTGTACCGTCTCTCACACATTTACATCCAGGAAAGACGGGCAATTACTCTTTGTAATGAAACGATATGTGCCTTCTAATGGAAATTAGTCTAGCCCTTTCAGCTATGTCAGTTGTACACCTGTCCTTCATACCAGATTAGAACAGCAGAAAGCCAAGAACCAACACGACCTCTTCCTTTGGGGGAAGGATGTTATGAATATTCATTTATTAGTGATTTTTTTTTTTTGTCTCTGTTGTATAAAAAAGACTTAAAAGAACCAAATGTTTAGAGAGGTCTTTATACTTTTCCTCAGTACACTTTAAATTACCTATTTAATTAGCCTTCATTATTTACCCTGAATCTTTGAGTCAAACCTTTAGAAAACAGATATACTTGATCCCCATAGATTCAACTCTCTGGCTTTTCTCAGGACATAAAATTTTATGCACTTTCCAAAAGTGCTGTCTCATTGTGGGAACTTTAGATACAGTAAGAGATAATGGCAGACCCTTAATCAGAGTCCAGGTTATCTGGTTTTCAATTCAATGCCAGTTTTATGTAGAGTTAGCTGAGAAGAGGTGTTAGTGACATAATGTGTAAAGGGATGGATAATAAAATCAAGGACTCCTGAAAGGGGAGGTCTGAGTGGGAAAGGGAAGTGTGCCTTCCCAGACTTGCTTGCCTCACCTCCTTTTCTGGCCCTTCTCTCATCTGCTCTGTGCCTAGGAAGGCTTACTCCATAGGGTTCCTCTGGCCAATGTTAGTCATTGGTGGAAGGGTGGAGGATAGAAGGAAGAGAGAACCAGAATATGTCTCCTACTACCACTGATTTCATTCAGGCAACAAGGCATTTGGTGGCCAAATTTGGCCAGAACTGACAAGAGGCCACTTATTATCTTTACTTACCCAACTTTGGGTGAATATATGCACATTTTGCTGAATTTGATTATGGAATGCTGACCCTGATCCTACTGGGGTTGTGACATAATCAATGATACATGTATCATACTGCTTTTCTAAAATCTGAAAAATTGTGAATTCTGAAATTTATGTGCCCCAAGGAGTTTCAGAGAAGGGAGTGTAGACATGTAGTTTGCAAACTTTGAGTGATCTTTCACTCACAAAAAATTAGACATGTACTTTGACATTACATTTGACTTTTCCTATTGTCTTGGCTTTTCAGAGGGAAAAATGCAGTAGCCTAAAGCAGATGCTAGACCACCTATGTAGGACACACTTGGAGGTTATGATACTATTTCTGCCAAGATTAGCCCATCATCCACTTCTATAGAAGATAAGACAAAGTTTGGGACTTCCCCGGTGGCGCAGTGGATAAGAATTCACCTGCCAATGCAGGGGACACGGGTTCGATCCCTGGTCTGGGAAGATCCCACATGCTGCGGAGGAACTAAGCCCGCGTGCCGCAACTACTGGGCCTGCGCTCTAGAGCCCACAAGCCACAACTACTGAGCCCACGTGCCACAACAACTGAAGCCCGCGCGCCTAGGGCCCATGCTCTGCAACAAGAGAAGCCACCGCAAGGAGAAGCCCGCGCACCGCAACAAAGAGTAGTGTCCACCTGCTGCAACTAGAGACAGCCCGCGTGCAGCAACGAAAACCCAACACAGCCAAAAATAAATAGAATTAAATCTTTAAAAAAAAAATAAGACGAAGTTTTCATTTGGGGGCTAAATACATTGACAATAAGGTTTCTTTAAAGGGAGAGTTGTTTGCGTGCTGGACATCCTTCCTTCCCCACTCATGGAGGACATGAGGAGCACCTCCCCCTCACCTCAATCCAAGTGAAGGTGGCTTCAGGAGGAACCCTGAGAGAACCTGACATAGAAGATGTGAGGACTGAAGTCTGATTCATCCCCAGAAAGTGTCAATACACAAGGCTGTATGTAGAGTTTGTCCTGTTTGGTGGCAGAGGGAAGGGTCAGATTTTGAGTTGAGACAAGCCTATATATACTTCCACAATTTTGAAGGGCCAAGAAAATTGTGCTTGTGGTCCAAATGCCACCCTTTGGAAGGGTGTCCTTGAGAGGCACTCTGCATGGAGGGGTGAGGAGACCTACTAAGGAAACAGACGGACTACTCGAAGCTTGAGGGCTGCCAGCAGGTGGGAGGAAGAGTCATAAAAATACCCAGGTATTTTTGGGGGTATCTTCGGATATCATTGCATCCAGACGTCTCCAGTGAAATTTTTCAGTCACATAAGACTGATCTTACACATTTTAAGTGACCCTACAAAATAGGAGATAAACATTCAGTATGTAGTAGGGTTATCAAAAGAGAAGACTGAATACATCTTTCTTTTGTACCACAAGTTTCCTAGCTTAAAGGAGTCCCAAACCAGGGAGAAATTTAAAATTGAATGAGGGTATACAATGATATCGCTCTGAATTAGGCATTTTAACACTGGAAGTAAGAAGAGACTACTTGTTTCAAGGCAGGCACATGAATAAGTGACAATAAGCAACATCCTATAGGTCCTGCCTAGGCAGTGTTTGTGGAGGCTGCTTACAGCTCTGGGCTGAGGACGGAGCTGTGACCAGGCTGAGTGGGAAGATGGATGTGCCGTGACCATGTGGACTCGGGACGGGAACAGGGTGTAGAGGTAAACATGCCATGTACCTGTCATCTGTAGGTTAGGAAAATGGTGCAGTAGGTTAGGGACTTGATATTCTCTCTCAAAATCATGAGAGCCCTTTGAGGGAGTCTGAAATAGGACCTAACACACAGTAGGCACTCAGTAAATTCTTGTTAAATGTGAATAATGTGAGCAGGGGAGAGAATCTACATCTTTCATGTTCTAAAGGATTCTTTGCACATCTGACTACAAGCTTCTGCTAAAGAGAGAAACTGCCTTCAGTATCACTTGGATATAAGAATAATCATCACTACCAATAGTATGAAATGCCTCAAGATGAAGCAGGCCCTGGTCAGTGGAACCCATGTTCCCCTGGACCAGACTCTCCAGAGGGCTTATCATCAAAGAATGACTATTAACTCCCAGCTATGATTTACCTATAAGGCTGGCCCTGTGATTTACCAATGAGACTGGTCTAGTATTTCGACAGGGTCTCTAAGACAAAGCAATCAAGGTCGGTTCTTACAGCAGAAGCAGAGGGGGTGGTTGAGGTACCCTAAGTCCTCCTCCTTTATGACCCCCACCAGCTTGCTTTTGGGGGCTTGGAAAACATCTCTCAAGACTCTTCTCGAACTTACACACTGACAGACCAGATCCCTTGCATTGCTAAAAATACCTAGAGGGACAATTTCCCTCTCTCGAATCTATCCTGTACCCAGTCATCAGATTTATCTTCCTAAAATTTTCACTGTCTGCATTTCTTCCTGCTTAAAAAATATTCAGTAGCTGTTCATTGCTTAGCAAATAGAATCCAAATTCCTCAGTCAGTTATTAAGAGATCTCTACAAACAACTTTGGCTCAACCTACTTTTCCAGTCTGAACTTCTACTCCACCGGTCCTGCCCAGGTAAGTCACACCATCCTCGCTGAGTGTTTCTTATGCCTCTTCTTTCTTCCCTTGGTGCATGATATTGCTGCTACTGGCAGTATGCTGCCTCCTTCTGCCTGTTTTTCTGCCCATCGTTTGAAGCCTGTCTCAAATACTACCTCCGTGGTGAAACTTTTCATACCCAACCCACCGGCGTCCACAAGTCAGAAGTTAGCTTTCCCTTCGGTGGTGTCATTTTTTTTATAGAACTTATTATATATTTTCTTGTATTTTAAGAGGAAAATGGCCAAAATCCCTACTAAACATTTGCTTCTTAGGGGCATAAACCATGTTTTATTTTTCTTTATACAGTTTATTGTACTTGGTACAACAGCATTTGTATATAGAGCAATAAATAAATAATTTAAGAATGTATTAATGTTTAAGGTGATAAAAAGTTTTTAGAATTAGACAGAGGTAGTCATTGCCCAATATTGTGAAAGCACTAAATGACATTTAATTGTTTCCTTTTAAGTGTTTAGTTTTATGGTACTTGAATTTCACCTCAATAAAATTTTTTTAGGGCTTCCCTGGTGGTGCAGTGGTTGAGAATCTGCCTGCCAATGCAGGGGACACGGGTTCGAGCCCTGGTCCGGGAAGATCCCACATGCCGCAGAGCAACTAGGCCCGTGAGCCACAACTACTGAGCTTGTGCGTCTGGAGCCTGTGCTTCACAACGAGAGAGGCCGTGACAGTGAGAGGCCCGCGCACCGCAATGAAGAGTAGCCCCCACTCTTCTCAACTAGAGAAAGGCCTCACACAGAAACGAAGACCCAACACAGCCAAAAATAAATTAATTAAAAAATTTTTTTGAAAAAAATGAATTAATGACTGAACGAATTATTATATGTTTTTAGCATTTAGCTGCCAGACTGGAATCAGTTATCTTTGACTTCTTCCATTATGCAGAAGAGAGTGACATGAACATGTAATTGCATTTCCATATCAGCAGCATGAACGTGCTCTAAGACCACCTTCCCTTAATTTCTCTCTCTTCTAGTCAGATTATCTTTGCAGAATGGTGGTTTTGATGAGCACAGTGAATGTATGGCATTATTCTCCGCATCCCACATCTCCACACTGATTGAATCAAGACTCACTGGCCTCCTGTCAGACTATCTGAGTGAGAATTTCACCACCTAACATAAAGACAGAAGAATAGGTTTGAAGGTATCTGCATTTCTCCTTAGTTTGAAAGAAAGTTAATCCAAGAATTCATAGGCCAGGTATTTTTTCTTACCTACCAGTGCAAATTACTATCAATTACAAATCCTCCTCGATAGAAATGCATTCCGAGAGTATGTTACCTTTTACCACAGAAGATGACATTTTAAAATGACACTTAAACAGAATATTTAATGTGGTTTGAACAAAGATATTGAGTGGCATCATTTCACCTACAATGACATTCCAGCCACCATGAATGATCCTCCTTCAAATGTTGATAGAATTGATAAACCCATGATTTCCACCTCTAGTTTCTCCCTTTTCTAATATACTCCGCATAGCGTCACCAGATTTATCTTTCTCACACACTCCCCTAGCCAGAAACATTACTAGCTACTCATTACTTACCAGCAAAAGCCCTAACTCCTTAGGTCAACGGTTGTTAACCTCAGCTGCACATTAGTATCACCTGGTAAATTTTTTAAATGTGCTGATGCCTGGATCTTCTGCATTAGAAGTGCTAGGCAGTCAGGCCCAGGTAGAGGTACGCTTTTAAGGCTCCTCAGGTGATTCTAATGTACAATCAGCTTTGAAAACCCCCATCTTGGATGATCTTTCATAAACTCTGTATAGAAAATGGCAGAGATGTGGGATATATGATGAGAAATGAATAAGAAGACATTGTACAACCAAAGGAGAGAACTGAGCCAACTGTGATGTTGCTCACAGACGCCCTGGTATGAGGAAGATAGAGTCTTTCCTCTCTGACAACACATAGAAAATGAGACCCACAACCAGCCCTTGGCAGTTACAGTCTTTTATATCTGTTTCTGGCAGAGGTGTCAGCAATGCAGCCTTATTGTGGGTTCCCAGGGTGTCTTCGAAGGCCACTGTTTCCATTCTGTGCCAAACCTGCCCCTTCCTAGGGGACTCAACCCCTCAGAGACATGATTGCAAGAGCCAGGCTTTACTAGCTGATCATCTTCCCCACTGCATAAAGATAATGAGGGTGACAGTGTTTTATCTACCACAGCTTCTCAGTAGGCTCTTTCCTTCCTGGGGCAGAATTTGGTCACATGGTCTACCTGCTAGAATTTCTGTCCCAAAATGAACTTGAGAGTCTTGAGGGACATGAATGATGCTGCTATGCATGGGCAGAGACATTTGGTGCCTCCTGACTTCTTTTAGGAGGGATTCATGTCTAGGTTTTGCTACAAGACCGAAGAGTGGGCTTTATCGAAGCACTTTATGACTGTGCTTTTGAAAATGTTTCCCTCTAGTCATCATTATGAAGTAATGTATTAGGTAATGTCTTGAAAAATGGCCAGAGGGCTAAAGTGTCAGCTTTACAGCTCACATACCTGAAAATAACAATGTTGGTTTATTATTTTTATACTACAATATCTTCAGAATGTCTCATAAACAGAAATTAATAGTGACAACTCTGTCTCTGTACTTAAACACAACCCTACGAATACACGATACTAAGAAAAGCCAAGGCCACTAACTCAGTACTTTCGAGAAGAATTTCTCTTCCTATTATCCCATCCAGGATACATTTCTGGCCTCTTTTGTCTCAGCCATCACAGCCAACTTCAGTTACCCAAGGTTTGCTAAAATCCACAGGTAATTCTTCATTCACATTTTTAAAAGAATTTTAAACTCTGCTCCCATCTTATCTCCTATCAGAATTTCCAAGAAGCATGAGAAATATGACTCATTATATCCAGCCCTAAAGACAAAAAGATGGCTTGAAATGTGAGAGTGCTAGCAAAGAAATGACCAAATCATTTTGAAACCACAAATGTATTTTTAATTCATTTCTTTTCTTTTCTTTCTTTTTATTTAAACTTTTATATAAGTGATCCAATGCTAATTGTTATTTTTTGGAATTTAAGAAGTTATTAACAAATGAAAAGACAATACAATGTCTGCACCATCTGGATTTTAAAAGCATTAACTTGGATTGGTCCTGTACAGAAATCATTGTAGCAAGCGTTACCTTCAAATACAAAGTTCGGTTACTTCTCCCAAATAATGCCTTTCAGATTTTTAAAATCAAACAATATTGGTCAATAAAATATAAATTAAGCATATATTTTGTACAAAGCAATATTCTGTGTTCAATATTCTATATATATATATATATATAAAGTGTATGTATCTCTATAGTCCTAGATTCTAGGAGATTTACATCTAATTGAGGAGATAGATTTACTATCCTATGCAATTTCAATGGACCCTCAATAAAACTGCAAAATAAAATATAATGTTCTTATACTACACTAATCAAATTATTCACTTCCATGAATGTCCATCTGCTAGAGGTTAGGGACTAGGTTATTTATTTTTTTTCTATACCCAGTGCCTCATATAAGTAGCTAATTCACATGAGGTAATATATTTTTATTGAATCCATTCATAGAATATGTGCATATGTCATACACAACGTACATATATGTATACATACATGTGTATGTGCAACAGTACATAAAGATACATTATTCAATTAATTGATTGATACTTATTTATGTAGAATTTGGTATGTGTGTAAGATTAGAAGGAAGTAAATAACAAATGTGGTATAACATTTCCATCTTGCCAATATTGAGAAAACGGTCTTACCCAGTTTATCCTGTGATGTTACAGTGCAAGTCATAAACTACAAAATATGTAAGAGGGAATTGGTTTGGTCTACATTTCAACTGAATCCCTGGCATAATAATGTTCTTTATTCCATTTTTCTGGACACACTTTTAAAGATTTTATCCATGAGGCAGATTTTGGCATTGCTGATTTTTTAGTGAGGTCCTGAAAAGACTGTAATGAAAAGAAAGGTAATTTCCATCCATATATGTATCTCTGTTTTACACAGAAATGTAGAGTAAAACATGTAATATATATTTTTTTATTACCTGAATTATATATTGTGAGGTCCAAAGACTGAAAAAGAGGTTCCAATTTATTTTTTCCAGCATGCTTGAAGGCAAATGTCCTTTAAAATGTGCACATCATGAGAATGGAATGTGCTCGAAAATCAGCTGAAAGTTTAAAAAATGAAAGCTTTGCAGCTGTACCTATGGGCTTAGGCTCAGCAGGAGAGGACAGGTCCCCTTCTGGCCATCTGCAAGTTCCGATGAGCCCCCCGGGGAGTCGCAGACAATACTACCCATCCTGACAAAGCCCTACGTAGGCTTTGAGCCAAACGGATGCAGGTGTATGGTAATAATAAGGTCTTACATTTGCATAGCACACTATAATCTCCTTCTCACTACAGTCTTTTGAATTAGGCAGAAAAGATAATTGTCCCCAGGTTATAGACAAGGAAACCAAACTTTGGCAAGGTTTGGTGGTATGAGATGACAGAAAAAATATATTTATATTTGTCTCTGCCCCCATTCCTGGCACAGAGCTCCTAAAACCCTTGTAATTTCCAAAGTGATAAGAGCACAGGGAGCATCTTTTGTTCTAATATTTGGTCTCTGTCCCGGTTCCTGACTCCGAGCTCCTAAATCCCTTGGAATTTCCGGGGTGATAGAAGTGTCTTTTGTTGTAATGAGGTAACTCTGGGTAGGCTCCTTGATGGCTTCTGGATGGGGGCTAATTACAGAGCCGTAATTAGAAGCTTGGAATTTTCAGTCCCATCTTCCAGCCTCTGTGGGAGAGGGGCTGGAAATGGAGTTAATGATTGATCATGCCTACGTGATGAGCCTCCTTAAAAATCCCTAAAGCCTGGGGCTTGGAGAGTTTTGGGGTTGGTTAACAAGCGGAGGTGTGGAAGAGTGGTACATCCAGAGAGGGCACGGAAGTTCCGTGATCCTTCCCATATACTTTGCCTTATGCATCTCTTCCATCTGGATGTTCAGCTGTATCCTTTATTATATCCTTTTATAATAAACTGGTAAACAGTAAGTAAACTCTTTTCCTGAGTTCTATGAGCTGCTTTAGCAATTTAAATGAACCCATGGAGGGGATTGTGGGAACCTCAGATTTATAGCCGACTGGTCAGAAGCACAGGTAACAACCTGGACTTGGGATTGGCATCTGAAGTGGGAGGATGGGGTGTAGTCTTGTGGGACTGAGCATTTAACACGTGGGATCTGATGCTATCTCCAGGTAGACAGTGTCCAAACTGAGTTAAATTGTGGGACACCCAGCTGGTGTCACAGGATTGCTTGGTGTGGGAAAAAGCCCACACACATCTGGTATCAAAGGTGTTGTGAGTATGGTAGGTGTGTCAGCGTAAAAGAGAAACACAGGAAGAGGACTGAGTTTTTCCTACTCAAGTGGCTTGCAAGGTCCCATAGTAGAAAAGGGTAAAATTGGAAATAGAACCTGTAGATTCTATCAAATCTCCTGTAGAGGTCTGAGAATATGTGTTTCCAGTCTTGCTCTTTCCTGGCTAAGTGACCTTCTGCAAGTTTCTCAAGCTCTCTAAGTTTGAGCAGCCTTGTCAATAACACAGAATAAAAATCTCTCACGTTGTTGCTCTGAGTGTAAAATAATGTGTGAAAACAGTTCTGTCCGCAGCAAAGTACTATTCAAAGTTCAAGTCTTTTACTCCCCTGCAAATAGTAACTACAGATTTCCAGAAGCATTCAGTTTTTAAAAAACGGGTACACAGAATATTATCTGCAATTACAAAATCCCCAAAGCTCTAAACCCAAAAGTATTTCTAACTCATTTAGCAGTGAAGTCTTGCCTGAACGGACAGGTCCACTTATTACCTTGTTTTCCCTTATTTAGTGTGAATATCCATTATTTCACAGCAGAAATATCAATATAATTATCAATACAAGGTTATGAGTTGCTGCCTCATACCCCTAGGTGTTCTGCAATGATTGCTAACATAGTGTATTATCTCTCTAAAATCCATACACCCTACATCCCCTTGAGATTTTGGAGGAATCATGGGGTTTGTAGTATGGAGTGGAATGCTACTGACTCAGACCACCCAATAACAGGATGCCGCAATTCGGGGTAATGATCGTGTGGGTGTCAGAGGCTGGGTGGTGCTGGGGTCACCACGGGTTGGGTCTCCTCCAGAGCAGACTTAGGACAATCTTGGCAGTGTCACACTCATTCAGTCCCAAGCTACACCTTGATCCCTGGTCCCGAAATTAATATGGCTTTTTGAATGATTCTTATAGCAACACATCCAAGTGCTAGAACCAGAAGCCATGGTGGAAAATGGATGAGCAAAGGCATTGGTCAACATAGATGTGAGTCAGAATACTTGACCTACTATTCACCAGCTCTGCATCTTTGACAAGTTTATTAAGGTTTTTAAATCTCAGCTTCTCACCCTTAAAATGGGAATGTTAAATGTTTTTGAGGGCCACGGTAAGTTCTAAATGGCACAGCATATGTAGAAATGCTTTATGTGGTGGCTAATTGATACTAAATGTCCAGTAAAGGGTAGATTTCATTCTCTTTTCCTTTGTTAGCATTTCCATGGTATTTCCATTATCAGAAATCTCTACCATAAGGCTATTTGTGCAGTTTTTCTTCAAATTGCTGATTGTTTTTGTTGTGGTCGTTAATTAAAATAGCTGAAGGTCGTTATTTTTTTTTTCTTGAATCTTGGTCTGGATCTATGCCATTCTAAAGTCCAGAAAGTTGAATTTTTGGTTTAATTCCAATATTATTCTGCCAAGTTATTTTTTTTTTTTAGAAAACAAACTGTTTTAATAATGTTTGAGGTTTATAATGCACGTGTCTCACAGTTTGCAGGAAACAGAGCAAAACACCCCTAAGTGATAAAGCGTGTTTATTGTAGGTCAACTAATTACATTTCTCAATCCTGGAATATTTGAAATTCGATGGTTGGCTCTCGCCTGTACCTTGGCTGTGATTTCTTCTGAAGTTCTGAAGGCTGGAGCTCATGATAATAGCACATGAGCTTTGGCATGACTAATTCACTTATAATTTTATATAGGTCTTGACTCAAAAATTTCTCTCTGAAGTTTAATTACCACAAGTCATAAACGCATGAGGAGAGATTCCCCCTGGTGCTCGAATCTCCCACTACGCTGTGCTGGGCAGCTCTAGAGCCCACCAACAGGCCATCAGGGAACCTCACAGGGATGTGTGAATGTCGCTCTCAGCCCCATCTTCTCAAGTACATGAGCATGAGTTGCAAAAGGAAGGCTCGTGTGTTTATCAAGGTGCCTGTAGGTCAGTGGCCTGAAGGACAATTCAATAAATGGACAGATAGTCATGATAAAATTTAAATAAGGATAAAATAAAATAAACCTCACTAATGTGATTCCAAGAAACTCAGTGTCAGGCAAAGTTAAGACTGCCATGTGAACAGGAAAATTTTTATTAAAAGATGTGGGAAACTACTATATGACCTCAGGATAGGGAAGGAGTCTTGACACAAAAATGCACAAACCATAAAGGAAGATATTGCCAAATTTTATGACATTAAAGTTTAAAATGTCTGTAGAACAAAAAGTGCCAATAAAGTTAGAAGACAAGCCACAGACCGGGATACGATATCTGCATACAACTGCCAAAAGATTAGTACCTAGATTAAATAAAGTAGTTCTACAGATAAATAAGAAAAATGAATAGCTTAGTAGAAAAATGAGGAAAGGATATGAATCACAGAAGAGGAAAACTTACTGGCCAATAAATATATGAAAAGACGTTCAATGTGACCAATAACTAGGGAAATGCAAATGTAAACAGATTTGGTGAAATTTTAAAAGTTCAACAAATGCAGGGATGGATCTGGTGAAATGGAAAGTTTCATATGCTACTGAAGGGAAGTGCCAGTTGGTAGAGGCACTTTGGGGAAGAAATATTTGGCATTATCTCCTAAGGCTGAATATATGCCTCCTCCTTCGCACGGCAATTCTATTCAAGAAAAGGGCTTCCTACAGATAGAGCTAACATTGTTAATCAACTATACTCCAATATAAAATAAAAATATATATATTATTCAGCTTCAAAATATAAATTCAGTCAATGAATAGCTTCCTGCAGATGGCACCCAGTGTGCTCAGCATGGGTCACATGGGTGCTGAGATATTGATCCTGGAGGCTTGCGGACAGGTGGGGAGGGAAGGGCCTGCAGTGGCCTGAAGCCCCGGGTTGGATTCCTCTGGACACTCTACAAGGTGCTTCCTCTGTTTCCATAAGTATGCCAAACACATATTTTCATTTTCTAATCAAGGAAAAAAATGAAGCAACACTGCCCCGAAATATGTGGTTTCACTTTCACAAGGAGATATTCATTCATAGGGGTCATACACACGTGACCACAGCATCGTTTACGCGGTATCAAAAAACATGACTACAGCATTACAGATAATAACAAAGACTTGCAAACCACACAAATGTCCCATTCAAAACTTTCTAACCAGAAAAGCCTTCCTTCAAGAAACTTTCTAAAGTTGTATCTCCTCTCCTATTACCCTCTATCCCTTTACTTTCCTTTTTATTCACTTCATAGATATCTTTAAAAGTGGCACTCTATTATATATTTATTTGTTTCTTGTTTATCTCCACCACTAGATGTCAATTTCGCGAGGGTAGGAAACTGTGTCTATTTTATTCACTTCTATATCCATGGAACATAAAATAATGTGAAGGACAGGAGACGCTCAATTTTTTTTCAATACTGAATGAATGTCCATTTTCCAGTTTAATTGTGTATATTTATAAAACAGAACACTATACAACAATTAAAATGTATGAATTAGGGTTCTGTGTACCAACACAGAAATTTTCTTAAAAACATAATGTTGTGCAAAAAAGCAGGTTGAAAATATATATAATGATACAATTTTTATAAAAAGTGAAAACATGCCAAATATGCCTATGGATTACTAATGTATACTATGTATGTATAATAGTATAAAAGGATACACACCAAATTCAGGAATTACTGGAGTTACCACTGGGAACACAGCAGGGGAAAAGAGACAAGAAAGTGATACACGGGGCTTCAACTGTGTCTGTAATATTTCTTTTACAAAATAACACAAGTATGGCAGATGTGTTAGTACTCAATATATTTGCATAGTGGATATACAGGGTTTTTTTTTTTTACATATCTTAGTATATTCTTGTATGTTTGAAAAATCCTATAATGTATACTTAATGTAAAAATCCTATCACTTGATAAATAATTCACTTTGTGCTGTATAGGCAAACATTTGGAAGAAGTGGCAAACTGGAGTCCCTGGGATTTTTGATTCTTCTGTGGCATGGATCAGTCTTCTTCTCCATCACCTCATTTATTTTTCCTAAGACTTAGTTAAGAGGCCAACTGGAGAAGTTTACCGCCGATCAACGTGGGCTCTCCTTCTGCCACTGGAGCGGCTCAGAAAGTTTCTGCCTCCTGAAGATGTCTTATAGGGCTCTGTAATGCATGCTTTGTTCCACTTCCTGGCCCAGTCTCCACATCCTGGAAGTCCCACAGAGCCTCCTCCTCTGACTTCTGGGATTCACCAGTGCATGGCGGTAGCAGGGATTGTCACTGAAACTGGGCTGCAGCTGCTGTGATCCCGACACTGGGGAATGTGCACTTCAGCATCATGTCCCACTCTCTGATGCTAAACAGCCCTTTCTGTCTTTTAATAGATTCTTGGGGGAGGAGGAAGTGAAGGCTGAGGTTAGCTTGTTCGCTTGTGTGCCTGTCTCAGCCAGACTGGCATCTGGCACCAAGCCTGCCATTTAGTCAGATGGTATTGTTTTCTGTTTTACACACACACACACACACACACACACACACACACACACACACACAGAGCATGAGCTCAAGTCATTCAAGCCATATGTCTCTACGCCTGCAAGTTACATTGCACTGGCCCAAATTATATTTAACCACACTCTGAGGTATATGCTCAAAATATATGTTCATTGGCATCTGTAAAACCATGTCAAATGAGGTTCAATGTTTTTCAAGATGGCAGTAAGACGGAGATAGTAGATGAAACTCCCTTCAAATGATGTCTACTATCTTTAGTGAAAAGAACTTGCAAATTATGGTGAGAGGATCCATTCAACCAATTCTCTCACACACAGAGGATTCGGAACCTTTCTACCAGACCCTCAGTGGACCATTAATGCGACCAGAACTTTCCAAATCTCCCCTGCCCCAGACATCTAAAGATGGCTAGGGTGAGCATAAAACTCAGCCCTCTTCTTCCACCCTTATGTGGCTCTCTTCGGGTTAAAAACTTCGCAGAACCCTTTAAGACCTGCCCTCTCACTCTCTATAGTAACTCCAGAAATTTCAGAACTATCAGAGCAGAGACTGATAAACTATGGCCCCAAAGAACACAGCAACGTCCATTTCTTTACAGATTAACCATCACTGTTTTCCTACTACAATGGCAAGGTTTAGCAGTGCTGAAGCCATACGGCTGCAAAGCCTAAAATAGGCATTATCTGGTCCTTCATTGAAAAGTGTGCTGACCCCTTGGTAGTAAAATCCCGTGGTTAGGAGGACTGACTAGACTGCATGTCACGGCCAAGAAATAGCAGGTCAAAAAGATGCTTATATTCAATTTATACCAGGTTCATACCAGGTGAGCAGCAAAACCAGGGGCCAAATATGCACCTCATTTATTTATTTTTTAAATTTTACAAAAATCAAATAAGTACTCCTCCCTTGCACAGTCCCTTCCTTGACTAGAAATTGTTCCCTGCTGCCCTATTATTATTTTCCTCAACATTAACAACGAAGTAGCACCGGACTTGAGCTTCTCTGTGACTCATTCTCTTTGCTCAAGCTGTGGTTGCTTCCCAGACTTGTCACACCACACCTGATGGCTGGGGGCCAAGATGACCATGACACTGGCATAGCCCAGAGTGCCTGGGCAGGCTGAGGACACACGGCTAGTTAAATGCCCTTTCATGGGCAACATGAACAAGCTTCCCCAAACTCTGGGTCATCTATTCGTCACCAGTTTGTGATTACTACTGTCCCTTCTGTCTTAGAAGAAAATGCAGGCTGATACTGACTGGACACAGAAGGCGAATAATACACGTTTTGTGTGTTTATGCAAGTCTATGAGTTCCAAAACTACCTGAATGATCCAAGCTACAGGAAAATGACTATTTCAAACAACTCCCATCCATGACTTACTGTAGTTAATGACGTTGGTTTATAGACAGATTGCAACTACCGATATTAAATGCATAATAACGTATTTGGCAAAGTTACTAACCCAAGAAGAATCTGCTCTGGGTCATCTGCTTTGTGGTGAATGGACTGAGAGCAGGAGACTGAAGTCACGTGACTCAGGGCAAGTCACTCAACCTCTTTGAGTTTCAGTTTGACTCTGGAAATGAGGAATTTGGACCGAATAACAAGAAAATCCTCTTCCTAGTCTACTCAGCACTTTAACAAATGTTCTTCTGTGTTGTTGTTTTATGATTTTAGACAAGTCATGTATCTCCGCCATCCTTAAATGCCATTCAAAATGATGGAACCAACTTGGCAGCCCTGCAATAGTGTAGAAATATGGCAGGTCGAAGTGCAATTCTTGTTTTCCATCTTGTTCTTCTTATAACAAAGGTATTGCTCAAGGATTAGAGTATTTTAAGGGTGTGTATTTTCTTTGTTTTTCTTTTTTTATTACTAAGCTATGCCCACTACTTGCCTTGTCCTCTTGGTACAGTCCTTCGAGGTACCTGGCCTCGGTTAGTTGCTGCCGTTGGCCTAAGAGTACAGCAAAGCTAAGAAATCCTGGCAGACATTGTAAAAATATCTGCAGACTCAATGTCCCAGGCTTAGCTGAACTAAAGCTTGATTCTGAGAATCACAAAGTGGCCAGGGAGATGCTGCAGCATGCATGAGTTGTAGGTGCTTTCCTCCCCTCCACTCAGTCAAACGTGTAGGAAGCATTTGACCCTCCTTAGCTCCTCTCTTTCCCAGGCAGCTGTGTTAATCCTGGTGGAGACATCGTGGTGAAAACCTCAGACTCTGGTCTTTGTTTTCAGGATTCCTGTGAAGAAGAAATCTACTGAGTCTCTAACTGTACGGACACAGGAATGTGGTTTACGGATTCCAGTGTGTATTTTTGGGGTGAGGCTTGTGGTGTATGAATTTGTTCCATGTTGGAGTGGTGGGTGGAATGTGGAGGGGTTGGGACAGACTCTGCTGAGGCCCTTCCAAGTTGCCAAATGTTTCTCTAAAGCCCAAGTGTACAGCCAGACTTGGATCTCCTGTCCCCATATTCTCAGCTAGCTGCATTTGTATCTCTGTGGGAGTGTACCTGAGCAGTTGGTACTGAAGGGTCGGCATAAAAATCCTCTGGGACAGTGATTAAAGGAAGACATAAAATCTCCCTGCCCAGCAGCTGAGAGTTTGATGTGGAAAGAAAACAAATTAATTTCTTACTCGGTTTCTTGCCCAGTAACATTCTGCTAGTCAATCAGTCATCTAATCCCAAACACTTAGGGACTTTAACGTGATTCTGATGTTTTAGAAATTAAGTATAAGAGTCAAACGTCAGAAGGCTTTGTAAGATGCTAAGCCCTAGATAAAAATAAGAATTAAATTGGAAAAACATTAACTGTCATATCACTTCTTGATGGGTTCATTTGTTTTATATGCCTTGAAAGAGAAAAATGTTGCACTTCAGTTAGAAAACAAAGTGAGCTACAGTGCACGTGTGTCTTACCAACCATCAACGTTGAGGATATTTTTGAGATCTTTAAAAAGATGAACTTAAGTAGCACAGAAAGATTCTTCAGACCACAACACTTAAGCAGACACCCTTGGATTGGTTTGATTGACTTTCATTAGGGATAATTAGGTTTCCTAATTGGTTGGGGCCCAAGCAACATTCATCTGTTTCAACCAAAGAAGCTCCCTTTTATTCTTCTTGCCCTCTGATATTGTGATTCCATTTGAAGAAAAGTTCCCACTGCTAAAAGAACTAGAAAAGCACTGGACTCATTTATTTCTGAGGATCCTATGGCCTCTCTAGCTGATATGATGGAATGAAAAAGGAAATGAATCGGGGAGAGACTAGTGTGACAGACACTATTGGTTTTTTACCTAGATCCTACTGCCCTCTTCACCTCACTCTCATCTTTCCATGCTGGCAGATCTCTGACTTTGTTCTGATATCTGGAGCAGCCATGGGTTCAGGGATAGAAACCATCTCTACCCAAAGGTGAATCTCTATTAGTCTATGCTAATCAGGGTAGTCTCAATCTCTGGCCAGTCATTGCCTTAAGCATGGACACGTGCTCTAAATTTGGGCTATGTAGAACTAGAATCTGTTGGGAGTGTCTGCAAAAGACTCCTTGCTAGAGAAAAGAGATGCACAGAAAAGTTTGTTTCCTATGCTAGAACTCTGCATTAGGGACAGCTATATAATTTGTGGGGCCCACTGAAAACTTAAAATGTGAAGACCCTTGTTCCTTTCTTCAACTGTCTCTCTCTCCACCCTGTCATGGTGGGTTTTATTTGCTATTTAGGCTTGGGGACCCTCACAGGCACCTGGTGACTCGCCCTGCAACTCAGCATGCAGAGCATACATTACCCCGACCCTCCCCACACCTACCTCTAGGCCCCTGCTGGAGGCAAAGGGTGGCAGTAGTTGCTGGGTAGAGGTCAGGGAGCAGGTGGTCTAGAACCCATCCAGCCCAGGCGGTGAGGCAGGACCATGCATAAGTTAAGGCTCCAAGCCCTTGGTGCATACTCCTTTGTCCTACTGAACTTCACTTACAAAACGCAAATTCAAAGTAAAATCATGAAGAATTTCAAGATGGAGACGACAGAGCATTAGCCTCCTCACATGGGATTCTTCTGAACCTACGCCCCATGCAGGTGTATTGACTGCATGCACATGAAGCTGGTCTTCATGTCTGCAGGTACCACCCGAATCTGCCTCAGCCATCTTGAGACCACAGGGAAACGTGGCCAAGTTAGAGAAGAAAGACAAAAGCACCTGGGTCCTTGACATTATTAAGCTTCTAAATTAACCAACCTTGGAGACTACAAGGTTGGTTATAGTCAATAACCAAGTTGGTTATACTCAATAATTCTTGTTATAGGAGATAACAAACCCCTAGTTTTATAGGCCACTTTTACTTGGGTCTTTCACTAGTCACAGTTGACAGTATTCTATCTGATAGGAAAGATCACATGTTGAAGAAAAAGTCTACAAAGGGACTAGAAAGAGGAGGTTAAGCTAGAGGAGTTTTGTTCTGACATTAAATCTAGAGCCACTCCCCTAAAGAACACTGTTTATGCTTTTCCCCAACCACTCTGCAGGGTATGAGAGAGCTGGTGTGTTCTTTGGAATCTGAGCACAGACAATGATGACCTCACCTACACTCCACCCCCTCACATTTCTCCACCTTTAGAAGGCTTAACAAGTTCAAGTAGGGCAGATATTGGCAAACTATGACACAGTGAATAAATACAACACCCACGTTGATTTTCAGGTACACGAGAATCGAGATGATGGAACGAGGTCACTGTGAGCTGCAGGGATAGCCTGAGGCAAAATTATAAAACAAATGAAGTTTGCATGGGGCTCACCTACTTGTAATAGACTTTTCCATCCTTCAGAGTCCCTCTCTTGGGTAAATATCTTGGGTTCTAGGTCATTCCTGCTTAAGGTGCTAACTAGTAAATCTAAGGTACAATTTTGCATAAAGGCTTGATTGTCTAGCCCTTAAAGTTCCTAGAAACTTTGAGATTTTATGATTCTTCACTAACTGTTCTGTGTCCCTCCCACATAGAGATCCTGGGACAGTAGACCTTTGGAAACCTTGAGAAGTTCCAAATCCATAAAACTGTTCCTCGAATTACGGGGTTAAAAGAATAAATAACATCTTCTGAGAAAAATAGCTTCAAGGAAAAGGTAGTATGAGAGGAGGGCCTTGAAGGATGTAGGTTTTATAACTTATCTGGAGGGAAAGCCATTCCACCTAGGAGACCAGCTGGCATGCAGATGTTTCCCTCTGCCTCAGAAAGTGGGATATAACACTTAGAAGCTTCTCACCCTCATCCTCAGGAACGGTTAGGTACTAACCATGCTTCTCAGACATTTCTGGAGACAATAGCAGGGGTCTATAAATTTTGTATCACTTTTCTACTCTTACAGGTTATACTGGGTGGAATAGCATTCGCCCCCAAATATATGTCTTCCTAGAACTCAGAATGTGACCTTATTTAGAACTAAGTATAAGAAGTTAAGATGAGGTCATTCTGGATTCAGGTAGGCCCTAAATCCAGTAACTGATGTCCTTACGAGAAGGTCTGTGAAGACACACAGGGAAGATGGCAACGTGAAGACAGAGGCGGAGATTGGAGTGAGGCTGCCCAAACCAAGGAGCTCCAGGACCCACTAGAACCTGGAAGAGGCAAGGAAGGAGCCTTCCCTAGAGGATTCAGAGGGTGTATGGCCTTGCCAACACCTTGATTTTGGACTTCTAGCCTCCAGAACCACAAGAGAATACATTTCTATTGTGTTGACCCACCCGGTTTGTGGAAATTTATTATGGCAGCCCTAGGAAACCAATATACAGACCCCCTCATGGGGGCCACCGACTGTATGGAATGATAAGGTTTGAGAGCTGACCACTGATTGGGCTGTCAATTTCAGAAGAGGAAATGGAGGAGATACTCCCTCAACAGAATGTCTGGTCAGCACTGTGCATGGGGGCAGGGCTTACCTTTCCATCTAGAATGTGCCCGTGAGGTGAGTGGTATTAAATTGGATGTCTCAAAGGTCAGCATTCCTGGCTGTTGCACACCTACGCATAGGCCTCTGGAGCTCTCTCACTCCTACCTTTTTATCACAACCCTCTGCCAAACAAAATTGGATGACAAGGTCTTCCTGTTTGAACCAGTGGGTTTTCTCAGGGACATCAGACCAGAAGGCTGAAAGTTCCCTCCATACTAGATTAGCAGCACATGGGTGAACCAAGCTCATACATTATTCAGAGGGGGAAAATGTGGGCTTTGACTGAACTTTTAAGGAATCAGCAGCTATTCCGGAGGAGAGTGACCTATTGTTCTACTTCACAGAACACAAAGAGCAAGCGGCATTCCTTACGGCATAGCTAATGGAGTGCACACAGACAGTGTGATGAACTGACCGGAGGACATCTTTTACCAGCTCTGAAGTTCTGTGCAAAGTGCCCTGCTGCTGATCAGAGGAAGGATGTTCACACTTTTTCTATTTCTGTAAGGTTACAACTCAGTGATACTCAGGTCAGGAGTTTCTAGGTAAAATGGTGCTGTCTGTGAAGCATGTACTTGTCAACAGCACCAAGGTCCCCTTAGAAGGGTCACCAGACAGATTAGGTTGACATTTATGCCATTGTCTGGCAGATCCCTCCCTGAAAAATGGGAAGCCTTTCTTGCATGGTGGAGGAAGAAGAGAAATGGTTATGAAATTCATTTTTAAAGAAAGTTCCACACCATGTGCTTCTTTGAAACTAGAAAAGCATCTTCTAAAAACAGGAGAAGGGAATTCTGACCCAAAGGAGCAAGGGAGGGTTAACAGCACCTTTAGTCCAGAGCATTTGCAAGGGTTCTGAATTGATTCCTGATGAATCAATTTTAGTCAGTAACTAAATTTTAAATATTCTGGAAAGAACAGAGAACAAACACTGAAATTGCAAGTATTTATTTGAATCCACCACTGTGGATTTCAATAACACTACATAAAAGTATTATCTTGTTCACATTTTCCTTGGCAAAAGTGTCTCAATCGGTGGATTAACTTGATCTGCCATTATTAAGTTGGCTTGCTTTTCAAAAGTAGGAAACTGTTCTATTAAAAAAGAATACACTGATAGTACAAATTTGATTTTTAAAATTCCGTTTCCTTGTAGTAAGTGTTTCTGGTGTTTCAAATTAAATAGTTCAGTTCAACTCATGTAATAATTACAGAAAGACAATAAAATTAGTTATTAACTTATCTAACAATATCTATAATGCTCAAGCTTGTTATGTAAAGTATATTTCAGGAATTAGGCAATATTTGGAGAAACTACATGAATCATTCCAGGTCACCAGATGTGCTTAATAAAACAACTTTTAGTATTTTTTTAGGCACAAAACTTATTTATAATTCAATAGTTCATCCCACATTACAATCCTTCATTTATTCAACAGCTACTGTTGATCTCCTACCATGTTCCAGGTACTGTGTTGATAACTAGGGATAGAGACAAGACTGGAACAGATGCAGTCACTCACATGAATATTTGAATTAAGAAATATGTTCCCCACGTTAGCAAAGGATCTCTCAGACTTCCCCTTTGATGACATATTTGAACTCCTAATGCTGAAAGATAAATTATTATTATCCTAAATCAAGAACCAGTCATTAGAATTTTATATACAGTTTAAGAACATAATTTGTTTGATTTCTTAAGTGTTATTAAAACTTTTGGTTAACTACTTTGGATAACCACAAAGTAATGAGCAAGTATGTAGTCTCCCTATTGTGTGGACTCGTATCTATACTCTACCACTCAGTAGCTTTTGATGAATAACTAAACAGCCCTGTACCTCAGTATTCTCATCTGTAAAATGGAAATGATAATGGTCTGTACCTCAGAGAGTTCTGGTAATGATTAAACAATTTAATAGACATAGAGTGCTTGGAATAGTTCCTGGAACATGGTAAATTCAAAGAAACATGTGTATTTGATTCCCTACAGTTGAGTTAATGACATGGCTTCAACAATACAGTAAGTCCCCTACATACGAACAAGTTCTGTTCCGAGAGCACATTCATAAGTCCAATTTGTTCGTAAGTCCAACAAAGTTAGCCTAGGTACCCAACTAACACAATGGGCTATATAGTACTGTAACAGGTTTATAATGCTTTTCACACAAATAATACATAGAAAACAAACACAAAAAATAAAGAAAACATTTTTAATCTTACAATACAGTACCTTGAAAAGTACAGTAGTCCAGTACAACAGCTGGCGTACAGGGCTGGCATCAGGTGAACAGGCAAGAAGAGTTACTGACTGGAGGAGGGAGAGGAGGTGGGAGATGGTAGAGCTGAAGGATCGTCAGCGATAGGAGACGGAGGGCAAGCTGCAATTTCACTCACGCCTGACGCTGATGGCACAGGTTCTGGTTCCTTGCTGTATTCAGTTCTATCTACTCTCTTGAAAAAACGATCCAGTGATGTCTGGGTAGAAGCTCTTTTTTTTCTCGTCATAGATGACACAGTAGCACTGCATTGCATTCTGAATGGCTGCTGCAACCTCTGTGTCTCATTCTACGTTCAGGTCCTGTGTCTCAAAACTAACAGTGCCTCCTCAAATAAAGAAAACCCCCTTGCCATTTCCTGCATCATGAATCTCTTCGGTTCTTCAGTTACTTCTTCTTCCTCTTGTCTCTTGCCCTCCAACTCCATCAGGTCTTCATTAGTAAGGTGCACAGCAAGAATTTCAATGAAGTCGTCCTCTTGCAGATCTATCTCCAGCTTCTTGCTGAGGGTCACTAAGCTGCTGAAGATCTCTTTGGACTCCTCATCCACCTTCTCAAATCCATGAAAACTGTAAACAAACTGTGGGCAAAGGTTCTTCCAAACCCCATTCATGGTGATGGCCGTAACCTCACCCACGTTCGCCTCTTTGAAAGTTCCCAACTTGAAGGTTCGTACGTAGGGGACTCACTATACTAATACAAGGGTGAGCAAACAAGCAGGTTGTGGGTGAGGAGTACTGGCCTCAGCTTCAGGAGAAGAGAGGTTGAATCCTAGCACTTCTTCAGAAGGGTTCAGTCAGTAAACAGTACTTATTTGAATTGGGAAAATGTAGTACCAGGATCCCCTTTCAATCATCCATTCTTGTCGCAAGAACTCAGCCTGCTTTCCACTATTCGTGTGACAAATAAGGGAATTAGACTACACGTTCTCTAGCACCCTGTCCACCTCTAAAATTCTGTGAAACTGTGATTCCAATGGAACCACAATTCAGGCATGGGAAATATTTTGTTAATGAACCATTTGGTTAGAAATGTATTTCTTTTCAAGTGGTATTTGTAGACATTGTTGAAGGACATTGTTGTAGACATTGTTGCTCCTCCCACTGAGAATTTCTTCTATAAATTAAAACAAGGTAGTAGAAGATTCAGGCTGATGAAATGAATTTTGACATGTAATTGATCATTCCAAATAAACTTTTTCTTTAGAATCCAGGGGCTTAGAACTGTTCTGAATGAAGAACTGAGAAGCTATTTTGATAAAGAGTGCCAAATGTGTATGCACTTCTTTGAATTCTTCAAAGTGCTTTTGTATCTATTATTTCATTTTCTCTACCTTGACTGTAACTTTTTCAGAAAAATTCTGCGCAAGGAAACCTGATATCTCAGGTTTTCCATCAATTATATCATTGATCCCTGAGCAGCAGATCACTTAGATCTTTGGATCAACTTACTTATGTGAATGCCTTTCTCTTGTGGGCATTAATTTTCTTTTAAATTACTTGGGAAAAGTTAGTTTCCAAATAGTCAAGTTGCAGTTATAAAAGGAAATATGAATTACACACCCAAGCACAGTCTTGAGACTTAGTAACCTTCATAAGCAGCAGTTTTGTTTCCATACATAGATTTTTAATCACTGGCACATCCTACTCAAAAACTATACATTGGGGACTATATAATTATTTGAAATATTACCATGGTATTTATATGTATATAAGCAAACAGATTGGGCTAAAAAGAAATATACTGTGGGAAGACAAAAATGTTGAGCTATCCTACATTGTCTTGAGATTTTCTTATGAAAACTCCTTAAATTATTGTGACATATTTAGGACACATCTAAAATTTGAAAAACTTAGGGAAGTTTCAATTTAGTAGCTTGGGTCTGTCTTGACTGAATATCATTGTGCCTGCAAAATCTAACAAGTAAATTGTCAGGTATCCATCACAATAATGAAGGGAAATATTTAACAAAAAGCATGGTCAATGCAGTCTTCTACCTCACAAACTATTTTTTTTCAAATAAGCAGAGATAAAATTAAATCCAACCACTTTGCCAGCAGATGTATATGGAACATCTGTTACATTCTTTACCTATGCAGTACCTCCTGGATTAAGATATGACATCTGTCTGTGGCGGTTTGTTTTTAATATGGTAGGAGAGGTCACGCATTAACACATGAAACAATCCCTACAACTTCATTACTATCACCCGAGCCCAAGACACCATCAACTCATACCTAGATTTCTAGATGTCCTTTTGCTCCTCTTTTTGCCCTCCTACAGTCCTCGTTCCACACAGAAGTCAGTAATCATCCATTGCACTTAAGATAAAATCTATACTCTTTAGCTTAGTGAAGGAGAGAGAGGAGAGGAGGAGGACGACGAGGAGAAAGAAGAGAAATCATCATGTTATTTTTCCTAGCTTCATTGTTTTCAAATTTCTACCCAGTCTTTCCCTGCCTATTTCTCTTACCTCAACTCCTATCACTTCTTACCTTGTCCAGGGTACAGACTAAGAATTAAGCCCCATAATAGTATGTGTCCTCACTTGTCTTGCTCTTTGTACCTGTGTTGTCCATAATAATGTAAAGCATGTAGGAGGCATATAATAAATATTTGTGGACACTAATGAATGACTAGAAGAGTATTATATCCTTTCTATATTGTGATATGTTAAATTTGCAAACTGTGTGCAGGCAATGAAGAACAGGATAAGGCTATATGCATAACAAATTCAAAAAGAAAATAACTTTTTAAAATGAGGTGGACAGTAGGCATGAGGTAGACCTCACAGAAGGTTAAGACTAGAGATGGGCTTAGAATAATAATTTGAATTTCAATAGGTAAACATGATGGATAAAGTATAGCATTCTTGGTCAGTAAAAGATCAAGAGTGATCCAGGAGTGTGAGCAAGTGGTGGATAGGGCTGAGGAAGGACAATAAGGGGGCCAAAGTGATAGTTCCAGGCATTCAGACTAAGGAAGAGTAGAGACCAAATTGTGGTTAAGAATGGCCAATCAAAGGACCTGAACAGATTAGCAGAGAAGATTAGAACTGATGAAGGAGGAAAAAAGAGGGGATTAAATGTTTTTGAGGAGATAGCCATCATGACAAAAGGGGTATTTTAGGAAGATCCCTCTTGTAGCACATGAACGGTGAAGTAAAGGAGGTAAATAACTCTAGGTAAGAAAACCTCGTGGCCAATTTGGGAGTAAGGTAATAAAGTAAGGGCCATATAAGATAATAGGGGAGAAAAAGACAAACCAACAAGGAAAGAAAGAACTGATGGTGAGCATTTGTGTGAGTGAGAAGGGAGAAAGGCACTCAAAGCTAAGAAGACACCATGGGAGCTAGAAAATGTCTTTTCTTCTATCCAACAGGAAACTGGAGAAATGCGAAGCCATATTGCTTAATGGTTGGTCACCATTTTACCCCCAAACATAAGGGCTTCCTGTGTGACTTGGTTTCCTACATCCTTCTCTGTATTTGGACAAAGTTAAAGTATGTCTCTCTAGAACCCTGTTATTAGAATATGGCTCTTTCAAGGTCTTGCAGTGAGTTATCCATCTATATTTATAGATTTTCTTATTATCAATCAACATACAAAGTGTTTCAGCAGGAATTCATAGGCTGTGTGTGATGAGCATCCATTAAGGTATCTTCCAAGTACCTCTCCTCTGCCTGCTCCATTCACAGAAGAGGGACTGGCTGGTAATACCTGGATTGGACACCGAAGTGGACATATAACTCAAACTGGTGCAATCAGAATTGTGCCTTGAGACTTTTAACCAACAGACAATAAGGAGGAAGGAACTGACACATGTCCATTTTGGAATTCTAGAGAAAAAACCTGTGAATTTGGAATAGCTTTGTCTCCATCTTTTCTGATGCTTCATTGTTCAAATTTTCTCTGATGTCTTAGAATCTCTCCAGCACATTTCTTTTGCATTTTCTTACCTTTTTAAAAAATCATCTTCTGGTTTTCTATTGCATACAACTCAGAGAAACTTAATCAATATTTAGAGTAAAATACTTTCAGAACTGGTATCAAATGTAGATGCAGGTGTTTCTAGTGGAAATGGTAAATGAGAGCAAGACAAATGTAACTTGGGAGTTTGGAAAGAAAGCTTGCACACTAATAAGACCCTTCACAAAATTCATCTAAGAGAGACAAGAAACACTTGACTCATGAACACAGAATTAGGTTTCTGTTTGTCTTTCTCCTCCCAGATGAGTGATATTTTTGGTAGGAGATTTTTTTTTTTTAACATTTCTCCATCTTATCATCTCCTTCCTCAAAAGGAAACATAAACTTGGAGAGTGTAGAACAGATCAGCAGCAGTCCTATTTAAAAATGTGGAAGGGTGGCAAGCCATTAAAGGAAGCTGAGAAACTGGGGAGAACAAGATGGCATAGGGCCTTACAGGCGAGGTTATATTACCAGAAATAATATGTGAGTTGAGAACAGAACAGTTTAACCAAGGGTATTGCTGGGTTCCCCTGGTAATTGGGAACACAAATGCTTTGCAAGGTTACAACACCCACTCTCCTACAGGTTGAAAGCATATGAAAACAGCACAGTCTATTTTTGAAAGTGGCATCCGAGAAGGTTTCTACACACCCAGAAGAGTATTTCAGTTCATTAACTAAAATACATTTGTGTTGTGGTTGATTGGTTTTGTGTTCTATTTTACTTCAGAATATTCTGATATGCTCATAGAAGGAGGCTAAAGAAGCTTTTTAAAAAATAAGGATCAATGAGAGGGGGGCTAGGAGTATTCATTCATTTGTTCATGTATTCAAAAATATTTATTATGCTGCCAGGTATCGTGCTAGAAAGGGATTTTACAGGTTGTTTGTTTTAAGGATGCAGTTCCTGCTTGCATGAATCTTGGAGAGGTAAACAGTAAACAAAGAACCATATAAAATATGATTATAAATTGTGACAAGTAAACTGAAGGAAAAGCACACGGTATGTGCTTTTTATGATATGAAATACTGATAGAGATTTAATTTAATTAGTAAAGATGATTAGGGAAATCCTCTCTGAGGAAGACTTATTTGAATCTGGAAGACCGATGGTGCCTCAAGCCAAGAAAAGGGGAGGAGTGGGGTGGGTTGGGAGGCAGAGAAAGGGCATTCCAGAGAAAGTGGAAAGCATGTGCAAAGGTCTCATGGAAGGAAAGCACTTAGTGCCTTTGAACAAATGAAAGAGTTCAGGGTAGTTGGCCCATAGTGAGGCAGGGATGGCATGCCATTAGAAGGGGCTGGAAAATTGAGGAGGACAGGACAACATAGGTCCTTACAGGCTAGGCTAGGGATTTGGGGTTTCATCCTAAATGCAACAGGAGGCCATTGAAGGGGGTGGTGGTGATACGAATATCATTTAAATGTTGTAAAGACTACTCAGACTACTGTGTTGAGAATGGGTGGTTCAGCGGGTCACCAGTAGAAGCAGGGAGGCCAGGTTGAAGGTCAGGGCAGTAAATCCAGGGTAAAGTTGAGAACTATCAATGGAGCACAGTGATTGCAAAATGATACCTGAGTTTTGGGGTTAATCTACTTTAGATCTGCTGGAGTCGCCTACTTCTTGACTTGAGAAACTACATACTTAAAAAAGGCAAAGGATAGTCATACGGCATTCCTTCAGTCAGTATTTCATCTGAGGTGGTTTTGTTTAAATATTTTATTTTGTTTTAATTTTTAAAAAGTTTTCTATAAAAAGTTTAAAAATACAAATGTGCATAGAAAAAGAAAAAAAAAACTACATCATTTAGATGTATACCCACAGGTATACATACACAGGTATTTATCTAAAATGTGAAATCACATTTTATGGGCTGTTTTGTCACTTGTGTTTTACATTTAGCAACATGTCATAAACACGTTCCCTTGTCAAAATCTGCAGATCTTCATTCTTCTAATGGCTTATTGGCTTTCTTACTGTATGAATGAACCACAATTCATTTTTAATTGATAAGCATTTAGATTGTTTCCAATGTTTCATTATTACAAATAGTGCTGCAGGGAACATCTTTATGCATTTCTGCATACATTTAAACAAATTTTTAGGAAAGTTTCTATAAAATTCACTACTAGGAATAGAATTGCTAAGTCAAAGGATTTATACATTATATAAATTTATAACTACTAGTGCCCTCCAAACTGTTTGTTTTGATTTATATTCCTGTTGATTTTACTATACCTTCAAAAACACTATGGACTTTTACCTCATAAAGTAAAAATGATAACTCATTGTCGATTTAGTTTACATTTCTCTGACCATAGAATGGTGGAACATTTTTCCATATGTTGATAAACTACTTCCATTTCTTTATCTGAACTTTTTATTATATCCTACTCCCCCTTTCTAATTGTCTTTTTTATTATTTTGGGGGAGCTATTCATATATTTAGGGTATTAGCCCTTTGACTATGATATTCAATGCACATATTTTTTGATGCTCTTTTGTCTTTTCATGGGCTTTTGTCTCTTATGGGCTATTTTTGTAGTACGGAAGTTTCCATTTCATATTTAGGGAGTCAAATTTTGTTCCCTTTGTACATCTTTTGACTTTGAGATTTCATGACAAAATCTCCCCTACCTAACAATTATTAAATACTCCAAAACAAGGAAAAACACGCATAGTGTGTTGACTGTCCTAAAAGCAGTTGGCTTAGTACTTCTGAAAAAGAATTTCAAGCATGAGAACACTGAGTCTGGTCATTCCAGTTCTCCATAATTCTTAATTATCATGAACATGGAACTAGTTCTCTCTCACTGATATAATTTTCTATTTATGGACACCTTTTCACTGAATTCTATCAAAGACCTAACCACAAAGTTCAAGTTATTGTTACTTGAAAGTCTTAAGAGAACCTACTCTTGATTAATGAGAAAAATTGCTTCTGCTTAGATGGGATGTTATGTATTTTGGACTGTAGAAATGCCTGATGACACAGACTAAAGTCCCTCATACTATCTAGTGATAAATGTCACTTGTGACTTTTGTCTCCAGTCTCCAATTTCTAAACTAGCTCATATCAGGATCTCCCTCCATATATTTAGACTGGAGACAACTGAACACATACTATTAAATCTGTGACAAACAAGGAAGTAACTTAATTTGATGTTAATCCAAAATAAACAGAAATAATTTCCACTACTGTTCTCTTGATGTGCCAAAGTGAATGCACTAAAATTATCAGGCCTTTTGCTATAATTGCATTGTAGGAGTTCTTCAAAACATGATCCCCCTTGTTCCGGATTTCATGCTCCTCAATGCAAAATGCTTCTAGGCAACATACTGTATCTTTTACCACTGCCTTCCCTGTGATGATTCAGTGCAAAGAGTGGCAAATATATTTAAAAGATTATAGGAGCGTATTTGATAAATGTAATCAGGTCCTAAGTATTTTTTTTTTTTTTTTTTGCCGTACGCGGGCCTCTCACTGTTGTGGCCTCTCCCGTTGCGGATCACAGGCTCCGGACACGCAGGCTCAGCGGCCATGGCTCACGGGCCCAGCCGCTCCGCGGCATGTGGGATCTTCCCGGACCAGGGCACGAACCCGTGTCCCCTGCATCGGCAGGCGGACTCTCAACCACTGCGCCACGGGGGAAGCCCAAGTCCTAAGTATTTTTGAAAGCAAACAATGCTATCCACTTGACTCATTAAAGGATATATACATATACATATGTATATATTAATATATATATATGTATTTTTTAAGATAGTGTGATTAGGTAGAAACTTGCAAACTCTCTTGAGGCCACAGGAAAAGGCCTTTCTATGATTCTACTAGCAAGCAAGCAAGAAAGATAAAAGTGCTGACCTCTTCCTCTTTGATGATTCTATTCTATTTGCTTCCGCAACTGTGTCACAGAAAATTTCTAGAGCAATACTCCTAGGACACACACACAGCCTCCTAGTGAAATAAGTTTGAAAAATACGGGAATAAAACTAAAAACAGAGAGACATACTACCAAAACAATTTTCAGGACCCTTAAGATGCTGATGCCCTTTGTTAATTTCTAAGACTCTAAGCAGGGATATTGTTTTTTCCTTTGTGAAAACAGAACTCATTTTTCAAAGAATACAAGCAATACCTTCAAACATTGCATGGATTTTATGAATAATTTGGACATGCTGACCTAGGGCATCTGTTTGCCTTAAATACACTGATTTCATATCTCTCCTGTAAGACTATGAAAAAATCAGCTTTTCCATCATCTCTTTTGAGATTCTTCCCAGGTCTGCCATGCTACCTACTGTCTGCTCCATGTCACCCTTTAATTTCTCCTCCTTTATCCTTCTCTTTATATGAAAATACTAGGACTTATGCCTTCACTGTACCAATCCAGTTGTGTATGCACATATTTTGTTGCCCATTTTATTGTATTTACTAGTGGTTTTTATTTTGTTTCTTACTAAATTATTAATATCTCTAGGTTAATAAAACACGTTCTCGGTTGGGACACACACACAGTCTAGAAGAGTTCTCTGCCCAGAGTTGATTCTAGAAAACATAGCTGCCTGCCCTTATTTGAGAGCGACGACGTGCAGTTGCTGTAGGGGATGAGTGAGGATGAGTCTGCATGTGTCTGTTGATGGTGACTGCCTTCAAGGGCAGCACCTAGAGCAGAACAGAATCCATGTTCAGCAGAGTCATTTCTTTGGCAGCTGACATGAACCTGCAGGAATCTTGCTGTCACAGGTACATTCATTCTTGGATGCTGCAACTGTAAATTCACCCACCCACCTGCACAGCTCAAGGGAAATAATTCCCTCAGCTTTGGAATACATCCCTCTCACAGTGGGTCAGATAACAAGCCTTAAAGGGACACAGTGATGAGTAATGAGAGACTGAGAGAACAGAATCCAAATGATATTTACAGGAGCCTTTAGTGGGCAGCGTGTAATTACAGGGTTCAGGCTCATGTGTTGCTCTTGATTATTCATTTTTCGCCACTTCCTATCTATCTCCTTCCTTTGTCTCATCATCACCAGACAAGAAATTCCCTTTTATTTGAGTAACTACATAATGGGATGCTTTGGTTCATCAAATATTCTGATTCCTGGGTCCTGTCACAATAGTTGAATAGTTCTTTTTTTTTTAATCAAACAATCAATATGATCTTTTATTTCCGTTTTCTTTCTTCCTTTTATTTTTTTTTTTTGGCCATGCCACACGGCATGTGGGATCTTAGTTCCCTGACCAGGGATGGAACCTGCGCTCCCTGCATTGGAAGCAAGGAGTCTTAACCACTGGACTGCCACAGAAGTCCCCTGAATAGTTCATTTTGATTCACAAGTATTCTGAATTCTACTGTAACTAGGTACGTAGGTATTTGGAAATAGGTACCTGGGTGAATCACAAAGATATTCAAGGTCTTGCAATGACAGGTGCATCATTAGGAAAACCAACTCCCCATTCAAAGTATTATACATACAGAAAACAAGCTGAAACTGTTCTGACCATACCACATACCAGAGAAATTGTTAATTTGGAAGAAAAATCTTATTTCCATTTGTTTACTTTGTCTGTGTCACTCACACCAAAGTGAACTACGAATGAACCTTTTTTCTATGCAATTTAGTTGATGTTTCTTTTGTTTGATAATCACGTAAAATGGGAATTTATTTTCAATTAAGGGGTTTTTATATGATGATAATAAGCCTATCGCTGCTCTTTAATTTTCAACTGAAGTGTTCTCATCACAGGAGGCCCTTGTTCAGAATGAGCAATTGTTGTTCCTTCCTGGGATTCTCTCGGTTTTCATCGGAAATGTGTTCCTCCAAACACTGACCCAGCTCAACCCCACTTAGTCTCTCAGGGAAGATGAGCTCATATCCTGGTGGTGTGGTGCTCTGCCCTGTACAGGGCCGAAAATCTGACCATTGCTTGTGTATAAAATGAAGCTCAGGATTTTAGGTTGTGTACAATCTAGCTAACAGAGGAGGGTACTGTCTGTGCGGGGAACACTACATGACTCATATTTTCTTTGAAAAATTGAAGTCATATTTCTTTGATGTGTCAACAGTGAGGACTTGAGAGCCGATTGCAGAGTCTTTGTACAAAACTGGAAGGAGAGAGGGAGAGAGAGAGAGTAGGAGAGCAAGTGAGAGTCTTCTCTGAGATCAAGCAGGGAGAACAACACTCCCAGAAAATATCCTACTCCGAGTGCACAGCCCTCAGAATGTAATAATATAACCTAATGATGTGAGAGAAGAAATGGTGAGAGGAAAATGTAAACAGAAATAATCATTCTTGGATTGCTAGGCAAATACATGAGCCGAGGGCACTGACAGCATCTGAATATTTGTGTGATGCAAGAAAACAAGGATACACATTGAGTGAGAGAAGAGGCAGGTAGAGGAAGATATTGTTCCTGGAATATTTGGTGCCATGACTTGAGTGCTGTATTGAGGTTCTCTTGTCTTCCCTCTCCTTCCTCTGTCATCATTTTTCTGTGATCCCATCAGCATCACTTCAAAGATGCAAATCTCAATTTATCCCTATGCCAAACACATATCACCCCTGCCAAAAGAAGAGGTGAGAAAATGAGCTCTATGTTCAAAATAGTTCCTCTAACTCCGTTAAAAATAGACAATCCAATTCTAGGGTCCTTGAGGGGAAGTGGGTCATAGGTGGCAGGTGGCTGTCCTTCCAAGGATGTGAGAAGTTAGGGGAGGATGTTAGAAGAAGGAAGGAAGGTGATTCACCCTCTTTCTCTTTAGGAGAGTAGTTCTATAAATTATCTTTGTCTCCCTGATTGCCACAGTTTAGGGTTCCATCAATGTCACCAGGTAATTCCTTTAGGAGCTGAATTACAGCACTTTATTCCCCTAATGATCTCATTTTCCCACCAGGCTTCTGGAGGCTTCAGTGGACATGTTACTGAATAGTCTGGGTCTCCTTGTCAGTGATTTTACAGTCAAGCCAAGGCTGGGACAGAATCTCTGAGGGGCTCAAGGGAAACCAGCTCCATGCACTCGTGCATCGATGAGCACTCGCTGAGAAGAAAGAGGAGCTCACTGTTCCCTCTGGGACCACAGAGAATTCCCAGCATTTCATGAAGAACTACAAGATGTTCCAAGGCAGCTGCTGCCCCACTTCTAGACAATGCATACTTTCTCTAACAAGGCTCTCCCAGCTCTCAAAAACTGGCACAGCATGGGCAATCAGAATCTCACCAGAGAGACAGAACTGGGAAAATGGATCAGGCTGAATGCAGAAGTTGCAACTAGGGTGGTGAACTTGAAGGCACTATATATAACACTAGTTTCTCTGAGTTGAATCAAATGCAATTTTCCTGCTGAGGCCTCAGTTATTTATAAAAAATGGTGCCGGGAATGACTGATGCCCCAGCACATCAATAGCATAGAGCTGTTCTTACTGAAATCTGAAAATACTCTTATTAAATGGAGTTAGAAAGAATATCTGGCAAGGCTCCCTCCACTGCTTTCCAGGAAGTGTTACAAAATGGCGGGGCTGGGAGCCATCCCAAATTATAGAATATGATGCTGACAGCCCTAGCATCATTGCTTGCAAAGACATCATTGAATGTGACAGGTTGGAAATCTAGGTGGTATAATGAGGCGCATATGCAGTAGTTTCAAGGGTGCTAGCAGCTATTTCATGGCTCTTTCCCCCTAAGGCAAGGAAGCTTCCCAAATTCATCTGTCTACTTTCATGTATTTTCTTTTTCTTCATTGTTCTTCTCCCTATATCTAATGCACTGACATTCAGTGGGTTGTGCCAGATTTCAAATGTATACATCCCTCCAGGAAATAAAAGATAGACTTCTCGACCATTTGAATTAAAAGTGAACATCTTACTAGAGGATATATGATCAAAATAGTTGTTTTCTAAAGATAGTCTCATGTAAGATTTATGGCTTGCTTTATTTAGGAATTACGTTTTATTTGAAATCATCAATGTTGTATCAACACTTTACAATTATTTTAATTAAAATAACAAATCATCAAAGTTCATATAAGACAAGTATATATGATATTTGTTATTTTAGAAATGGGTGATATAAAATAAGACTGAAGCTGTGAATAATAAGGCTGGTGTGGACTGAACTGGGATTATATAACTGAAGATGTCCCAGTTTTCTGCAGAGGCTGATCTCAATTACACACAGGATGAAATATCAGAGTTTGCAATTTCCCCGATTCACAGTTAAGAACAATGTTATAGCTTAAATGTGGAAAAATTATATTCACATATATGCAAAGGGAAATAGATAAGCCATGAAGCTCATCTTTTCATTTTGTAGATAATCTCTCAAACATATTTAGCTACACAGTTTTGTTGTTCAATAGACTAGTTTTACTTGTAAGATGATAATACATGAAAATATTTTCTTTTCCAAGTAAAGCCTTTAGTTATGTAAACAACCACCATGGATCAACCACACAGCCTTTTTCTCTTTGTGCAATAGTAATAGCTGGTAGTTGAAAGAGATCTCTGATCCATCTGGCATTTTAGATACTCCTGTATTTTGTGGGGAGAAAAGCAGGACTTAGTACAATGGGCAAGAAATTTTGAGTTAGTGGATCTGAGTGGATGATCCATTTCCTGCCCTCTTCAGTTTCTCCAACTATAAAATGGGAATCTTAATCCCTTTCTCATAGGCTGTGAGATTCTTTCTGAGAGACCCTCCTTGCTTTATTCGCTTTCCTCCTCTTGTTCTTCCTCCTCCTCCTTGCTCGATTTCTCACTTGCTCCTTCATTCACCTTGAGACCAATATCTCTGAGGGCAGCAAGGGGTTCATTATGGGAAACAGTCACTACCTCCTGGCTCAGGAAAGGGGAGTTCCAGTGAGTGTGTGGGGGTAGGCAGAATAGGAGAACAAACACAGGAGTTGTTCCTAAAGAAATCATTCTGCTGCTATGTCCCCAGATCCTTGACACCTAACCCAGCCTAACCCCATGATGAGTCTCTTCACTTCATTCACCTGAGGTTCTGATGGAACCTGGTTTTACTACCTCAGGCATTCTCTGTGCTATGTCTTCCTGAGGATTACCTAGAAAACGTCAAAGGCAAAGAATGATGTTTTATAGGAATATTGTACTTTCTCATATCCTCACGTAGGAGAGAATGAGAGAGAGGAAGCAAGCTCTCTGGTGTCTCTTCTAATAAGGGCACTAATCCCATCATGAGGGCTCCACCCTCATGACTCAATTACTACCCAAAGGCCCCATCTCCAAATACCATCGCATTCGCACAGTGGGGATTAGAGTGTCAACACACGAATCTGGGGGTGGGGGACACAAACATTCAGCTCACAGTGGAAGGCTACTGTGCAATAAATATGTGAATGGGCTTTATAGACTCTGAAGTACTATATTAACTGAAAGTGTTGAAATCATAAGGAATGAATTAAGTCAGACATATAATACTAATAATAAAAGGAGCTAACCTTCGTGAAGTGCTCACTTCATGCAAGTCATTATATACAGTATAGTATAATTAATACAATTTAGTCTTCAGATGTGCCCATAACACCACTGTTATTATCATTACTAATAGAAAAAACTCCAAAAGTAGATTGATCATAACTAGATTACGTTCTTTGGAAAAGACACTAAAGTAAATACATTTCTAACATGTTTGACCAAGGAGAAACACAAAACAAAACAGAGGAAACACAAAAACATTAGGAGTGAAAAGATGGTAAAATCACAGAACGTCAGAGATAATAAGAAAGTTGAACTGATTGTTGTTCATTCGTACATACTCCATTAAAGAAAATAAACCTGAACACATTACAGCTAGATACAAATTACCAAATTCAAGTAGCAGAGAAAGGAGAAAAGAAATGTAAGATGGAATAGGCCCCATTGCTAACAGTTGTTACCTCTGGCCAGGGGAGTAGGAGTGACTGAGGGGGTCCAAGCAGATCTAGCACATTTTGCTGTGTAATCATTAGCACTAGTTTACTCTTGTATAAGTCTTCTAATTGGGGGCACATATTCAGACACCAGTTTTAATCTTTAAAACACATATAAAGAGTTTGTGCAGCATTGTCATATAAAAGTTGAGTTTTAATCTTCTTCTAGGACAGCTATTCAAACTCTGAAAAACACCATAAATGAAATGAGGAATACAAAAATAATTGCAACACAGTTCACAACATCTGAAAACAAAATTAAATCCTCTTTACTTGTATGTCCCAGGAAAACTTTTACTTTGTTTCAGTCATCTGAATTGAGTTATGTCTGTCTAAAATTAGTTCATACGTAAAAGCATTCTTTAGTGAACAGATAAATTCCTCAAGATCTGCCTGCAGCTCTGAAAAAAAAAAATCTCTCTGTCCTGGGAATAATTATTTAGTGTTTATATATTCTTTTTGTCACATTTTAAAAATGTACTCTACGATGACTTTATAAGATAAAAAACAGTTAACTGCATATTTACAAGGTGCTTCAAGAGAGGACCTGAATTCCCTTCCCTGCTCTACCCTTCTCCATCACAATCACCCTAGACTTCTAGTAGCTGTTTTTTGTGTAGTCCTTATATTTTACATGTTTTCCATTAGCATCTGTTGGCTATTACAAGCACAAATGAGTAAATTTGCTTTGAGTAGGGTTTTGGGGCTTGTTTGGGTGGGGAAGATGTTCTCTCAGTCAGAGTTCAAGTAACCCTCTTTGGAAGAGAGCTTTTTCACCTTCATAATCTATGATAACCCAGACAATTAGCCTGTGTGAGCTAAACAGCATCAGTGTTCACTGGGGGTGCAAAGGATAATCAAAACGTCAACAGTTGAGTAATGAGAGAAAATATCTATTAAATACTTAAACAATGTGCTAAACACTTTATATGTATTTTCTTACTTGGCCCTCATAGTAACCTACTAGAAAGGATTTATTCTACTTCTTTTTTTAATGGATGAGCCAACTGAGGGACAGAAAACTTAAACAACTTACTCAAGGTCACATAGCTCAAGCTCAAGTTGGAATCTGAATCATCCAGGCAGTCAAACTCCAAAATCTCTACTTAAAATTCTCTAATGGTCACTATACATCAGAATAACTTTATTTCAAATACATAATAAAGGGATAATTCTTCCCATCCTATATTGGTGTACGTGCATGTCTCAGTGTTCTGGAATAATAACATTGCAAAATTACCACAAGTTCAAATTAGCTTTGAAGACAATGAATGATGTAGAACATTCAGGAAAACCCAGTACCAGGTGCTATCAATTGAGGTTCATGAGTCATGACAGTCAACACAATACCGTATGCGAGGCATTAGCTTACTGGAATGTACATATCAGCTTCCTGGCACCCAGCCATCTTATATGTTTTCCATTTTTCTCACCTTGTTGCAGATGGGCTTGTTTTATTAAGGGAGATGCCTGAGTGTGTAATCAATAACACGAAAATAGAGCCTGGCAGCTGTCTAGATTACAGACGTTCTTATGTGGCCCATGCATGTGCCCACAGACACACAGAATCCAATGGCAACAGTACATACTGCTTAGAAGAAATCTGCCAATTAATAGTATCACCTCTAAAGTGCCTGTGAGTTGTGGGCCAATTTAAATTTAGTTGCATCAGGTTAGAATGCTGATGGAATGACTCATGTAAAAAAAAATCAGCCAGGGTCCAATACCTTTCAAGTGCATTTATTAATAGTGCTTATTTTAATATTGACTCTTCTGGTAGAAGTACTGCTTTAAGAAGACAAGTAAAAAACACAACACAAATGCAAGTGGAATGGAATCAGCATGAAAATAAGCCTTATGTTTTAAATATTTTGGAAAATGTACTGAAAAAGATGAACTTTAAGTTATGACTGAAGTTCAGCAAGTCAAGTTTTTGCCTTTCAGAGAATGTAGAAAAATGCATAGACAACATTTCATCTTTTATATGTATGAATGTACTTTTGAGATGTGTGTGGGTATATTGTGTGTGGTTGTGTATGAAAAATGCTCTATGAGAGGAGAGGAATAAACCTCCTGTTGACCAACTCAGGGAAGTTATGGCAGAAATATTACAAAACTACAGGTAATCTGATCAGTAATTCTCTGAAATAAGTGAGAATACATTTCACACTAATATACAAACACTGCAATGTAGATCTTATTTATAAATTTCACTTGCACACAATCCAAAGGCAACTTGTTGAAGTTAAAAAAATAACTGAACTATGAATTGGTTTGACCTCTAAGCAGAGTCTATGGCATCGTGATGAAAATGGCAGTGCTACTAAAGTGAAATTTTGCATTTGAGGATGACATGGCTGTTATCTGAATGTCTGCGGACATCTGAGAAGACTTTCCACACTACAAACACATTTGGCTCAAATTCCAAACTATACCTATTAAACTGTATACCCTTCAGACTGAGTCACCATTCTCTCCTTGTACCTCCTTGCTGATCTCACCGAACACTGAACTCTGCAATTCCATGAGGTCTTACCCAGACCCTTTGGGAAAGCTCAAGACTATTACTATTTCCAATGCCAAGAAACTCCCCAAAGGAGGGCAGCCTCATACTCCTACCGGCCCCCGGCCTCTACTGTCAGCTTCCTCCAATCCATCTTCTATGCTTGCCGCCCAACTGATAGTTCCAATATAAAAGATCTAACTGTGAAACCTTGGCTTAAAGCCCTTAAAATGCTTCCCCGGTATCTACAGAGTAAACTGTAAACTCCTTTGCTTAGCATACAAAGAACTTCAAGATCTGGCCACTGCCGAAATGTCAAGTCTCATCTGTCATTTCCTGCCTTGCTCTTTGCAAGCCAGAAATATTGAACTACTTATAGTTCTCTAGTGGACCAGGCTCTGGTCTGGTGCCCTGCCTTTACACATGCTCTCCCTGAAAGAGTCCTCCCTGCCTGTGTGCCTGACAAATTCATTCATTCTTCAAGCCTCAGTTCAAATGCTACCTCTTCTGAGAAGGCTTCCTTGACTCCCCAAGAAGCTGGCTGTGCCATTTCTCTGGTGATCTCATTCAGGTTTGTGCACATATCTTTAAAGGAGTCATCCTATTGTTTGACGGCACATCTCTTGCCTGTATTTAAATTACATGAGGGCAGGGACCACATCTTTCCATTTTTCATCCCCAGCATCCTGGATAGAGCCTGGCATAAAGTGAAGGTCAATGCATGTTGTTGAATGAAGGAATGAATGAATGAGACATAGATGTTCTCCTCAAGTGAACAGTTCAGCAAGTAGAAATTGTTCAGACTCTTCAGGACTCTAAGGATACAAAAGGCAACGTTTCCAGTGGTCTGTTTGGGCCAGTACTCTTGTGTTTTGCTCAGCAACCTAACTAACCTTGAAAGAGCATTTTACAAATGGCTGGCAGACCCATTTTAACTTCTTAGCAGTCATATCTTTGCAGTGAAGGTTTTGAGGGATATTATCCACTCAGTCTGTCCAGAGTCATCTGATCGTCACCTGCAGCTGACCACAAAATCAACTCATAAATACGCATTCTCTGTGTGATCAGAAGCAGCATAGCTGAGTGTGGTTAAGGGTACACACTCAGGGACCTTAGACTGAATCCTGACTCTGTTACATACTCTTTATGCCTCTGGATGAATCTGTAAATTAGGAACACTGATAGTACCAGCCTCAGAGGGTTGTTGTGAAGATTAAAGCAAGTGTGCACATGTAATAATTGCTTAGAATATTTGTCACATAAAAAGCTCTAAATAAGTGTAGTTACTATTATTATCTTTTTTAAAAAACCTACCCTATTCCTCCTTACCTTCACACAAATTGGACAATAGCAGCCCTGCTCTGCATTGTCATGGAGCCCTGAAACAAGTCCAACCTCCCCTCACACTGAAAGTAACAAAGATCAGCCAGAGATGCACAAAGTCACATGCAACAATTGCTCAGAATCCTGTGTCTTGTTCTCAAGAAGCTGCTCCTCTGAGCTGAGCTCTGTCTGGCCTCAAACTCGCGGTTCTTCAACCAGAGCTGGATCTAGCCACTGGCCCTTGGGGTTGTGTTTGTATTGTGTCTTCTTAAAAATCTAATTAAAAATTGCTCACAGACTCTGCTGTGGCTTGCCCTCTGGCTCTCCAGGCCTGTGTTACCTCAAGTAGAATTCTTAACAGTGGTTCCTCAGAACTCAGTCAGGACAGTCTACCATTACCAACAACCCACTCCCACACCCTCCCCCCTGCCGCCCGCCCAGTCCACCAAAAATGGGAAGGAGTTAAGGGAAAGGGGAGAATTCTGACCATGCAGGTAGCAAATGACTCACAAAGAACAGTGAAGAATGGCTTGCAGAGCCTCCCGCAGATTCCCTAGTCTAACTGTAATCACAACCAACCTTAGAGTTGACATTTACTTGTCAGAAAAAATCAAAACAAAATAAAAAAACCTTCCAAGAAGCCCTAGGGATGGACTGGTATTTTTAAAGAGTGGATACACAATTAGATAAAAAATGGCTTGTTTCCTTGGGTTACAACCCCTGGGTTAGATTTTCTAGGATTTTCCTCACTATGAGAGTGGTAAAAAGCTTGACCACATGGGCTTAGGAGAAAGTTCCAAGATGGCAAAAAGCTCTCAGGTGATACCAACTCTGCTGTAACCAAGGTCTACAGCCAGAGGATCAAAAGGAGTTCCCATATCTTAGTCCAGCTCACCAAGGGTCAAAGCTCAATAATGAGAGTGTACATTGCATTGATCCATGTCCTCTCTGAGAACCTTCCTCACGAACCTGCAGCAGTGGTAGGTCTCATGAAGAATTTGAGGGTTTTGAATCTCAGTTAACACAATTTTCAGACATTGCTATTGTTCGAAAGTTTGGCGTTTCATCCGTTTGGTCCATGGACAGTTTGCTCAGGGAGCCATCTCATTTCCTGAGATGATAAAACCTCATGATTGGAAACGACCTAAAGGTACACTACTGGATGTAGTGAACGGACTGCTGGTCCATTCACTCTGTTGGCAGCAGCTGCTAAATTCTAGCATTACAAGTCAAGGCCGCATTATTTAACACTGTTCTTAAAGATTTTCACAGAGGCTCTCCCTGGCCTGATGTGTCAATGGGGAGGTGTTCAGTTAGCATTGTGTGGGGCTGTATAAAATATATCCAAGAAGGAAGACCCAGTGTAAGTTACAAATCTATAAATCCAATTATGACCAAGGCTGTGTATGCCAATTTCACAATTAATACTTTACCCTTAATTTTAGAATTTTGTGTCTGAGTCTCTAAAACCATTTTCCTGCTTAAAATATTTTCTTTTGTCAATGCCTTGAAAAAATGGCCTAAGCATGTTTCATTCTGAGTTTATTCTTAACTTTCTAATATTTTGCCAAGGGACCAGCCTTTTGCTCATTGAATGAGAGTTTTGTCCATAATTCATACCATACCATTCTATTATACTTAGGTCCAAATAATTTTTAAGCATTAGGATCCCTCCTGGCTGAATCTAAAATTCACCCATAAAATCTAGATGCCTAGAAAAATTGAGAAGTAAGAATTATAACCTAGCAACACTATACATCTTGATTGTCGCATACTATCATACCTCACACAAATTGGCCCAATATGTAACACCCATTCCAAAATGTCTCATGTAAATGTGATAAGGACAGGTGGTAACCTAATTAGAATTTAGAAACGAACTGGCTGGATATTAGATTTTACTTCATAATGGACAAGGGAAATACAAAAGAAAGATTTAGCTAAACGTTAACTAAAAATGATAAGGCTGCAGAGGATGGCAATCATCCAATGTTCTCACTCAGTCCAAGGTTAAATTAGAAGTAGACAGTTAATAACTGCTTTGGTTTCTTCAGGGAATATTTTCTCCAATAGGATTCTTGGCTGAAGTGACATTCCTAATGTTTTTTCCTAAGGTCACTCTCATTGCTAACTTTATAAAAACAAATTTGTTAAAACCAAGTCTTTGAACTCTGAAAATTAATACGGTTTTATAAAAAAGATGACTGCTTACATAGATTCTCCACAGGGAGCTTCCTCCTAGAACTGTTATTTACATGGAACAAGTTAAGACTTCACATATAATGAAACTATTTTACCATTAAATAAAGCTATATTATTAATAACCAAGGTACCAGAACTGTCCATTCATAAAAGGCACATTCCTTTACACCTTCTCTTTACACAAAATCAAAGTACAAAAAGTTAGGGATGAATTACCTGTCACCTCAGTTGGAATTAGAACTATTTTAATTTTTTTAATTGTGATAGTGCCAAGACTTAAAGCCCCTGCCATAAGAGACAGACCATGATGAAACTGAAGACAAAATATTTGGGGAAATCTGGCTTGGCCAAGATTATGTAATGGCAACTAAATATCTCTGAGGGCTTGATTTAAAATGAGGCTAAACACAGAAATCCTGAGTACTGAATGGACCTCTTCACCTGTTTGTCCTAAATATAACTCATATGAACATATCCCAAATGGAATCCATTATTTTTCCTCCATCATATTTTGTATAACTCTCCTCTTCTTTTGGCTCAGTTATAAAGGTGTTACCAACTAAAATATACATGGGAATTCAGCATACAATAAATGTACACTTCCAGTCAGTAAGAAAATGTGTGTTATTAAGTGAATGGTGTCAGAAAATAATAAACCATTTGGAGAAAAAGGAAAACAAAATTGGATATCAATATTGAACACACTCCTTAAATTACTAAAGGCTAAAAAGGATTAAAAAGGAAACACGGGATATTTCTATTACCATATAATGGAAATGGTATTTATACAAAAGACATGCAACTCAAACTGTATTAAATTTTTAGTGGTCAATAGAATGACACTGAAAAATTATATCCAGCACATTTAAAGTAAATTATTTTTCATCTTTAAGTCTTTAATAAAAGTCTTGACCTATAATCCCTCAAGAAAAGAAATAGGCAAATAATACTTACCTGGCAGGGGAGATACCATGATCACGAAGGTGGTTTTCTCAGGGCGAGGCTTATCCATTGCACTCCGGATGTGCTGACCCCTGCGATTTCCCCAAATGGGGGAAACTCGACTGCATAATTTGTGGTAGTGGGGGACTGTGTTCGCGCCCTCCCCTGATTAAAAAAAAATAGGCAAATAGTATGAACAAAGAGGTTACACACAGACACACACATACCTATAAATAGATAATAAATATATAAAACATGCTCAAACACCTTTGTAATTACATAAGTGCAAATTTTAAGAGGATACTATTTTTTACTTAATAGTCTTACTTAAATCAGTCTGATTATAGAGTTTTGAGAAATCAGGGCCACCATATTTCACGTGTTGCACAACTCCAGGAGCAACTGTTTCTGTAGGATTGTGTGTTGCACATTTTAGAAGCCATGCAGAAAATAGGTCATCACAAGCACTCACTGTTAATGACACTGTAAATGAATACAGATTCATGTTTTACATACTCTAACTTTAGAACTAGCATTTCATCTCTGGGAAAGTATCTCACTTACAGCCACTGAGAACAGCCTTGCAGGCTAACACACGGCCCAACTTCAGGCAGTTCCATTCCCATAGATTATGGTGTGAATGACACCCCCAAAGGAGTTAGGTAAATAAGTGGGCCCTGACTTGGATAGCTCCTCACACATGTGTGCAAAGACATATATGCAAGGATGTTCATAGAATAACCAGAAAACTGGAGGAAAAATGTCATCCAGTAAGGAATTACATTACTCTTGGTACATACACAGAATAGTATAAGAGGCAGCCATTAGAAGAATGAAGAATCACTCTATAGATGATGATTTGGGGAGATCCCTAAGGTATGTTTTTAATTAAAAAAGCAAAATTCAGAGCACTGCAAATACATGCTCTGATTTGTATTTTTTGGGTGTGTGTGTGTGTGATACTAATTGTATCACCATGGCAACAGTCTGCCTAATTCTGCCTCTGCCTCTTCATTTTCTTACACTAGCCCTCAACTTTCAAATCTTCATATGTCCCTGGTATAAACAGGCATGAGCCTCATCATGAAATAATAACCATGCTTTACTTTCTCTCCTATTCTACTGATATATGTGTAGAGTATCTTTCAGATTTAAAATCAAAACCTCTCCTCTAAACAAGAGCTAACTGATCAGGTGGATTGAATCTACCTCTGGTGGTACAATCTTACAAAAAACGCTTTTCCCCTGAAGGGTAATGATTTTGCAGGTTGTGGTAGGCTGAAAATATGCCCTCCTCCCTCAAGATATATCCACTTCCTAATCCCTAACCTGTGAATATTACTTTATGTTTAAAAAAAGGGCAAAAGATATGATTAAGTTAAGGATATTGAAAGGTGAACCTTATCCTGGATTATAGCCAGGTGGGCCCTAAATACCATCACAATGTCCTTATAAGGGAGAACAGCATCCTACAATGGTATAGAAAGCAGAATTTGTAAACAAAAATCTTGGACATCTAAACAAAATGTTGAAGCTGTGACCTAGTTTCTTCTTGCTGCTCATGATTAAATGAGAGAGGAAAGAGATAAAGAAATAACTGTTAAACAAAAAGAAGCCAGAACTTGATGACTTGAGAAATTCTCAGCCTATCCAAATTGCAAATAATGCCAAAATTAGGAGATTCACTGTTAGGAAAGCATGCCCTGGAGAGAAGTCTAAAGATACAGTTGGACAACCTCTAGCTAAAGAGATTAGGTGTGTGACTCATGGATCTACTCAATCATCTCAAGGAAGCCAGGAATTAAGATGGGATTATCCAAGAAAGATCTGTGGAGGGCCCTCTTATTTAATGATGTGAATACCTATAACACACAGGAGACCCACAAAGTTTTTAAGAATGTTATCTCAGGAGAAACACTGTCAGTTTGGACAGAAAGAGAGATAAAACAACATGAAAAAAGTCTGTTGGACTCCCTAAATTCTGCAAACAGGAAACATGCTTATAAATCTACTCAGCTACAAAAGTGTGCTAACCTTCAAGGAAAAGGAAGAATGACTTTGAAGGGTGGAGACATGGATGCAAAGGGGTACAGAGCTGAGTGACAGAGGATTATTCCTAGGACTAGAAACCTGATATTTGTCTTGCAGGATTTGGAACTTGCTTAGAACTGGTAACCCTTTATTCCTTCCACTTTCATTCTTTTGGAATGAGCATGTCTATAACTGTTATAGTACACCTGTCCTCAAATTGAATTTTGGAAGTAGACAGCTTGTTTTCTGGTCTCACACATAGATAGATGGAGATAAATTTTGCCCCAGGAGGAATCATGCCCGACTGTTACCTATACTTGATTTAGATTATTTACAGGATGAGATCTGGGGCTTTTGAGCTAATGTTCTTTAGATGAAATTTTGGACTTGAGTGGTTACTAAAATGAGTTAAGACTTTTGAAGTTGTTGGAATGGGCTGGCTGTATTTTGCATGTGGGACAGAGATGAAACTTTGGCAGCCAGAAAGAAAATTGTGGCAAACTGAAAAAATGACACCCCAAAGATACATGCACTTTCTGATCCTTGAATATATATTAACTTATATGGCAAAAAAGTGAATATTATATTTTATGGCAAAAATATGATGAAGTTAAGGGTCTCGAGACAGAGATTATCTTGGATTATCCAGGTGTGCCCTAATTACAAGTGGTGTCCTTATAAGAGAGTTGGAGAGATATCAGTCACAGACACACAGGAGAGGAGGCAATATGATCACAGAGGCAGAGACTGGAGTGATGTAGCTACCAGTAAAAGAATGACATCACCAGAATCTGGAAGAGACAAATAAGGGATTCTCACCTTGAACCTCAATAGGAAATGTGCTCCTGCTGATATCTTAATTTTTGGACTTCTGGCCGCCAGAACTATGAGAGAAATAAATTCTCATTGTTTTAAGCCATCCAGTTTGTAGAAATTTCTTACAGCAGCCCCAGGAAACTAACATAGAGTAAATAACAAAGAGTGTGGATTTAATTAATTTTATTATTAGAATGTAGAAAGCACTTAAGAAGAAGAAACCATATTTAAAACACTGTTCTTCACTCTAACAAACTATCCTTCCTGATATTCTGGCAAGTAGAAACTGATAAAAAGTTTACAACCTGTTGCTGTTCATGGCAAGGAAAATAATTGCCTACAGACTACAATGATTGAATATCAAATTTTTCCTTTCCTTTTGCTCCCAGGCAATGATATCAAAGGAAGATTTGCAGAAACACCTTTACTAAGTTAAAATTTATTACCATGTTCCTGGATTTTAGAAAGAACAAAGACAGGGTTTAGCTGTAGACAAAATACTTTTATGATTTCCAGTCATTTGACCTTGGCAAAGGCACTTTCCTTTTATGAATCTCCATTTCCTCATATTAAAATGGGGATGGTGAATTAATCTCATGGGGTGGTTGTAAGGTTTATATTATAACAAAAGTGACACATAACAGGCACTCAAAAATATCATTAGTCCTATCATAAAGTGCATAAGAACCTTATAATTCATCTCTTTTTGCTTTGACCTCTAGGAGGCTCAGAAAAAAACTTAATGTTTGTTATAGTAACTCATTAACCTGAATGATTAGTATATGGTGGTTTATTTTTCTATCAATATTTTTAATTTTCTGTTATTTTTAACAACTTTATTGTATATTTTATTATCATATGCTGCTATCTGGAAACAGATTTGATAGCTATAATTAATAAATGATAAATTATGATCTGTTCATACTGTCTGTAAAGATGCCTGTTTATATTTCCTAACCTGTGCTTATTTGCTTTGGTGGTTAAGTGGGGGACTCAGAGCATTTAGCAGAGAGAAATGTTTGCTCTCTTCAAACAATTATCCAGGGGAATTACTCCCACCTTGGGAAAGGACATCTTCCTTTAGTATGAACATGTTTAGAAATGTAGCAAGGCCATGGCTACTCTCTATGCATGGAAGAAAAACCTTTGCCAGGAAACACTAAAGAGCTGCTTGTGGGCATGTAATGCTTAGAATAAGTATCAGAAATATGTGTGAGAGAGAAATAAAGTTTGTATTCTAAATATCAGTAAGCTGAGTAAAATTTGACATTTAAATCTCAAAAATTAATTTCCAAAATATGCAAACAGCTCATACAACTCCATGACAAAAAATCAAACAAGCCAATAAAAAAATGAGCAGAAGACCTAAATAGACATTTCTCCAAAGAAGGCATATAGATGGCCAACAGGCACATGAAAAGATGTTCAACATCACTAATTATTAGAGAAATGAAAATCAAAAGTACAATGAGGTACCACCTCACACAGGTCAGAATGGTCATCATTAGAAAGTCTACAAATAACAAATTCTGGAGAGGGTGTGGACAAAAGGGAACCCTCCTAACACTATTGGTGGGAATGTAAATTGGTGCAGCCACTATGGAAAACAGTATGGAGGTTCCTTAAAAAACTAAGAATGGAGTTGCTATATGATCCAGCAATCCCACTCATGGGCATATATCCAGACAAAACTATAATTCAAAAAGATACATGCACCCCAATGTTCATAGCAGCACTATTTACAATAGCCAAGATGTGGAAGCAACCTAAGTGTCCACTGACAGATGAATGGATAAAGAAGGTATGGTATGTATACACAATGGAATATTACTCAGCCATTAAAAAGAATGAAATAATGCCATTTGCAGCAACATGGATGGACCTAGACATTATCATACGAAGTGAAGTAAGTCAGAAAGAGAAGGATGAATACCATATGATATTACTTATATGTGGAATCTCAAATATGGCACAAAATGAACCTATTTACAAAAGAGAAACAGACTCACAGATACAGAAAACAAATTTACGATTACCAAAGGGGATAGGGGGTGGGGGAGGGATAAATTAGGAGTTTGGGTTTAGCAGATACAAGTTACTATATATAAAACGCGTAAACAACAAAGTCCTACTGTATATCACAGGGAACTAGATTCAATATCCTATAATAAACCCCAATGGAAAAGAATATGAAAAAGAATACATATAAACTGAATCACTTTGCTGTACACCAGAAACTAACACAACATTGTAAATCAACTATACTTCAATATTTTAAAATCTCCAAAATTACAGGATATATTTCCACTGCACACATTCCACGTAAGACTAACCCTCCCCAGCCTTCAGGCCTCCCCTGGGAGGAGTGAAAGGGAGGGACAAAGAATTCTTCCACAGGCTTCTATAAAGACTATGCCTCCTCCCAACCACTTGTCCTTCCCAGACTCCCACCATCTGGATAATTCTTTTTATGCCCTCCATTCCTGTAATGTTAGACACTTGAGAATATCTAGGATTCCCAAGTCACCCTTCAACCCCTAGAATCAAATCCACATATGGCTCTGTACACTCTCCAATTTTCTAACCCTTGACACCCTTCCAATGCCTTCTGGAACTTTAGTATCAGTCATCAATAAATCACTCAAATTCTTCTGAAGATTTTCTTCAGAAGGCTCACCTTTTTGCTCTAATGGAAATCTGACACCCATTGAAGACTCTCTCTTTGGTCCCTCTAAAGTGACAGCTGTTTCCTTTCCCACCCCCTTCTACCATGGGCCCTGGAAATGGGCTGAGTCATCTTTGCTCCTCATGCTGCTTCCAGACCACTCTCTTTCCAATCTTTCTTTAGAACCCCAGCTTTTTATGTAGTGTCATCAAACTATACCACCCACCACTTCACAGTTATACCCCTCGTTCTGGATGACTTTAACTACTGGATTGCTATCACACTCTTCAAATACTACCCACATTTTGGTGCTTTGAATACCCACATTCCAAGACTCTGGACTCTCAGATCATTTACCCCTCATCTGTAATGTCCTGGAAGTTATACCTTGTCCTCCACACTTCAGCCAGTCATTCCCATGCTCACACCTACACTTTGTCATAATCAAGAACTAACTACAACCCTCCATCAACTCAGTTTCAAGCTCCCCAAATTCTTACTGCATCTACCTAAATTCCTTCTACCTTGCTATAATGCCCTGACTCCAGTAATTCTTCAGCCCTGCTAGAACCTCCAGTCCACTGATTCTAACTCCTTTTCATAGGACCTCACCACTTCTGCTTGATACGTATCTCCTTTTGGCTTCAAGACTGCATGTTCTGACTTGAGAGAACTGACTTGAATTGCTTCTCTGCCTTCTTTGCTCATTCTTCATTTCCCCAATCTCTTATTATTGGAATCTCAGAACTCAATCTTGTATCCTTAATTTTCTCCAGACTTTAGTGCCTTTAATACCATATATGCATTGAAGGCTCCCCCAAATTTTTACCTACCTTGTACAGTAAATCCAGGCAGCTCCTCTGAACCCCAGACTCATGTATTTAATGTCTACTTAGCATCTCCACGTGGATGACAGTCTTGTGGAACTCATGCCCACAACTAAACTCTTGATCTTCACGTACCATCTCCTTTCCATTGTCTTCCCCATCTCAATTAATGACAACTCTTATCGTTCCAGTTACTTAGGCCAATAACCTTGAAGTCACTTCACTCTTTTCTTTTTCTATCTAAATTTAATCTGGATGGCTCTGCCTTCAAAATCCAAAATCTGACATTTTCTTATCATTCCCAGCACTATCATCCTGGTTCAAGGTGATCATATTTTGTTTTGATGATTACAATTGACCCCTAACTGCTCTCCCTCTTTTTTTTTTGTGTGTGTGTGTGTGTGTGTGTATTTTGGCCACACCGAGTGGCATGTGGGATGCTTCCCCGACCAGGGATCGAACCCTGGCCTCTGCAGTGAAAGCACCAAATCCTAACCATTAGGCCACCAGGGAACTCCCACTGCTTTCCCTCTTTACTCTATTCTCAGCATAGGGAAAGAAAATATATTTTTTAAATAGAAATTATGTTTATTCATTATATTTTCAAACCCCTCTTGTATCTTATTCCTGCCCCCTGGTACTCCTTATCCCTCTTTCTCTGCTTTATTTTTCTCCATATCATTTATCACCATTCACTATACATATTACATATTTTACGTATGCATTCTGTATATTGTCTGTCTCTCTCCAGTAGAGTGTAAGCTCCACAAATGCAGAGATTTTGTCTGTTTTGGTCACAGTGCTAGACACATAGTAGGTGATGCTCATTCAACCTCTTTTGAATGAATGAATCATATCATGATGGCTGTCTATATTAGTTAGCTCAAACTGCCATAACAAAATATCACAGAATGTGTTACTTAAACAACAGAATTTTATTTTCTCACAGTTCTGGAGACTGGAAGTCCAAGATTATGGTGCCAGGGTTGGTTTCTGGTGAGGTCTTTCTTCCTGGCTTGTAGACAACTGCCTTCTCACTGTGTTCTTACATGGCTTTTCCTCTGTGATTACATGGAAAGGGAGAGATCTCTGCTGTCTCTTCCTCTTCTGATAAGGATATCAACCCTATCAGATTAGGGCCCCACCTTTATGACTTTATTTAAACTTAATTACTTCCCTAAAGGACTGCAGCATGAATTTGAAGGGCACCCAATTTAATCCCTAACACTGTCCAAGAGGAGAAGCTAGTGCTTGGAGAAACTTTAAGTTCTAAAAGGAGGTGCCTTGCAGTGTCAACCCTGTTAATAACTGACACCCATATGCAGCTTCTCAGTTAATATGCCACCAAGTTTCTATTCCTACTTGCAGATCTCCACCACCTGGACCAACCTTCATCCTTCATCCCTTCCAGTACTCAGTACTTTCATTGGCTTGTTTGCATTAGTGTTATCTATACACAGGGAAGAAATATCTACAGGTATAAACTGATTAGTACTAAACTCTAAGTCTTAAGTGTTGTTCACTGCTGTATTCCCAGCCTCACCTAGTGGCAGGCATGTAGTCAGTCCTTATTAAGGATTTATGAAATGAATGATCTTGTAGAGCAGAACCAGGTCCTTTACCCTTGTGCTTCTCAACTTGGGGCAGGCAGCACACTGGTGTTTGCCCCATGTGCTTGTGCTTGCAAGAAGACATGGGATAAGCATGTGCACCTCTTTAAAGCACAAATTTGACTTGATTATAAGTCATTTAAAACATGTCATGGGGAGAGGCATAAAGCAGGAGCTTAGGATAAACACACACACATTACTATATATAAGATAGATAACCGACAAGGACCTGCTGTATAGCACAGGGAACTCTACTCAATATTCTGTGATAACCTATATGAGGAAAGAATCTAAAAAAGAATGGATATATGTATAACTGAATCACTTTGCTGTACACCTGAAACTAACACAACATTGTAAATCAACCATACTCCAGTAAAATAAAAAAAAAAAAACATGTCGTAATGTTAAAGCCAACTTTGGTCTATTGCAGAAAAAGAAAGCAAAGTTCACGTAAATGTTGAGGCTAAGATGGTTTCCTCAGGCACCACTCTCTCACCTTCCCCAAGGATCTATTTAACTCTGGGTTTTCCCACTAAATACTAAGTGCTACCAGTTACCAGAGAGAAAATGCAGAAGACATTTAAACCTATTCACAGATTCATACAGAGAAATTTAAGTCCAAGTTCAAGGATGACTATTATGAACTCATATGGAGATTGTTTCCATTGCTTTCTCTTAAAAGCACAACAAAGAGAATTAGACCATATATAGGAACCATACAAATGCAGCCTTAAAGAGACAACAGGGCTTCCCTGGTGGCACAGTGGTTGAGAGTCCGCCTGCTGATGCAGGGGACGCGGGTTCGTGCCCTGGTCCGGGGGGATCCCACATGCCGTGGAGCGGCTGGGCCCGTGAGCCATGGCCGCTGAGCCTGAGCGTCCGGAGCCTGTGCTCTGCAAGGGGAGAGGCCACAACAGTGAGAGGCCCGCGAACCGCAAAAAAAAAAAAAAAAAAAAAAAAATGCCATTGGTAATTTGATAGGGATTGCATTGCATCTGTAGATTGCTGTAGGTAGCATAGCCATTTTCACAATGTTGGTTCTTCCAACAACATGGTACACCTCTCTATCTGTTTGTATCATCTTTAATTTATTTCATCAGTGTCTTATAATTTTCCACATACAGGTCTTTTGCCTCCCTAGGTAGGTTTATTGCTAGGTATTTTATTCTTTTTGTTGCAATGGTAAATGGGAGTGTTTCCTTAAATTCTCTTTCAGATTTTTCATCATTAGTGTATAGAAATGCAAGAGATTTCTGTGCATTAATTTAGGATCCTGCAACTTTAGCAAATTCATTGATTAGCTCTAGTAGTTTTCTGGTGGCGTCTTTAGGATTCTCTATGTATAGTATCATGTCATCTGCAAACAGTGACAGTTTTACTTCTTCTTTTCCAATTTTTATTCCTTTTATTTCTTTTTCTTCTCTGATTGCCATGGCTAGGACTTCCAAAACTATGGTGAATAATAGTGGTGAGAGTGGACATCCTTGTCTTGTTCCTGATCTTAGAGGAAATGCTTTCAGTTTTTCACCATTGAGAATGATGTTTGCTGTGGGTTTGTCATATATGGCCTTTATTATGTTGAGGTAGGTTCCCTCTATGCCCACTTTCTGGAGACTTTTTATCATAAATGGTGTTGAATTTTTTCAAAAGCTTTTTCTACATCTACTGAGATGATCATATGGTTTTTCTTCTTCAATTTATTAATATAGTGTATCACATTGATTGATTTGCATATATTGATAATCCTTGCATCTGCGGGATAAATCCCACTTGATCATGCTGTATGATCCTTTTAATGTGTTGTTGGATTCTGTTTGCTAGTATTTTGTTGAGGATTATTGCATCTATATTTGTCAGTGATATTGGTCTGTAATTTTCTTTTTTTGTAGTATCTTTGTCTGGTTTTGGTATCAGGGTGATGGTGGCCTCATAGAATGAGTTTGGGAGTATTCCTTTCTCTGCAATGTTTTGGAAGAGTTTGAGAAGGATGGGTGTTAGCTCTTCTCTAAATGTTTGATAGAATTCACCTGTGAAGCCGTCTGGTCCTGGACTTTTGTTTGCTGGAAGATTTTTAATCACAGTTTCCATTTCAGTACTTGTGATTGGTCTGTTCATATTTTCTATTTCTTCCTGGTTCAGTCTTGGAAGCTTATACCTTTCTAAGAATTTGTCCATTTCTTTCAGCTTGTGCATTTTATTGGCATAGAGTTGCTTGTAGCAGTGTCTTACGATGCTTTGTATTTCTGAGGTGTCTGTTGTAACTTCTCCTTTTCATTTCTAATTTTACTGATTTGAGTCCTCTCCCTCTTTTTCTTGATGTGTCTGGCTAATGGTTTATCAATTTTATCTTCTCAGAGAACCAGATTTTAGTTTTATTGATCTTTGCTATTATTTACTTTGTTTCTCTTTCATTTATTTCTGCTCTGATCTTTATGGTTTCTTTCCTTCTACTAACTTTGGGTTTTGTTTGTTCTTCTTTCTCTAGTTCCTCTAGGTGTAACGTGAGATTGTTGATTTGAGATTTTTCTTGTTTCTTGAGGTAGGCTTGTATTGCTCTAAGGCTTCCCTCTTAGAACTGCTTTTGCTGCATCCCATAGGCTTTGGATTGTCATGTTTTCATTGTCATTTGTCTCTAGGTATTTTTGATTTCCTCTTTGATTTTTTCAGTGATCTCTTGGTTATTTAGTAACATATTTTTTAGCCTCCATGTGTCTGTGTTTTTTGTTTGATTGTTTTTTTCCCTGTAATTGATTTCTAATCTCATAGCGCTGCGGTCAGAAAAGATGCTTGATATGATTTCAATTTTCTTAAATTTACTGAGGCTTGATTTGTGACACAAGATGTGATCAACCCTGGAGAATGTCCCATGTGCACTTGAGAAAAAAGTGTAATCTGCTGGTTTTGGATGGAATGTCCTATAAATATCAATTAAATCTATCTGGTCTATTGTGTCATTTACAGCTGTGTTTCCTTATTTATTTTCATTTTGGATGATCTGTCCATTGGTGTAAGTGAGGTGTTAAAGTCCCCCACTACTATTGTGTTACTGTTGATTTCCTCTTTTATAGCTGTTAGCAGTTGCATTATGTATTGAGGTGCTCCTATGTTGGATGCATATATATTTATAATTGTTATATATTCTTCTTGGATTGATTCCTTGATCATTATGTAGCGTCCTTCCTTGTCTCTCATAACATTCTTTATTTTAAAGTCTATTTTATCTGATATGAGTATTGCTACTCCAGCTTTCTTTTGATTTCCATTTGCATGGAATATCTTTTCCCATCCCCTCACTTTCAGTCTGTATGTGTCCCTAGGCCTGAAGTGGGTCTCTTGTAGACAGCATATATACAGGTCTTGTTTTTGTATCCATTCAGCAAGCCTGTGTCTTTTGGTTGGAGCATTTAACCCATTCACATTCAAGGCCGTTATCGATATGTATGTTCCTATTACCATTTTCTTAATTGTTATGGGTTTGTTTTTGTAGGTCCTTCTCTTCTCTTGTGTTTCCCACTTACAGAAGTCCCTTTAGCATTTGTTGTAGAGCTGGTTTGGTGGTGCTGAATTCTCTTAGCTTTTGCTTGTCTGTAAAGCTTTTGATTTCTCCATCAAACCTGAATGAGGTCCTTGCTGGGTAGAGTAATCTTGGTTGTAGTTTCTTCCCTTTCATCACTTTAAATATATCATGCCACTCCCTTGAAGCTTGTAGAGTTTTTGCTGAGAAATCAGCTGTTAACTTTATGGGAGTTCCCTTGTATGTTATTTGTCATTTTTCCTTTGTTGTTTTCAATAATTTTTCTTTGTCTTTAATTTTTGTCAGTTTGATTACTATGTGTCTCGGCATGTTTCTCCTTGGGTTTATCCTGCCTGGGACTCTCTGCGCTTCCTGGACTTGGGTGGCTATTTCCTTTCCCATGTTAGGGAAGTTTTCAACTATAATCTCTTCAAATATTTTATTGTGTCCTTTCTCTCTCTCTTCTCCTTCTGGGACCCCTATAATGCGAATGTTGTTGCATTTAATGTTGTCCCAGAGGTCTCTTAGGCTGTCTTCATTTCTTTTCATTCTTTTTTCTTTATTCTGTTCTGTGGCAGAGAATTCCACCATTCTGTCTTCCAGGTCACTTATCCGTTCTTTTGCCTCAGTTATTCTGCTATTGATTCCTTCTAGTGTATTTTTCATTTCAGTTATTGTATTGTTCATCTGTGTTTGTTTGTCCTTTAATTCTTCTAGGTGTTTGTTTTTTAATTCTTCTAGGTCTCTGTTAAACATTTCTTGCCTCTTCTTGATCTTTGCCTCCATTTTTTTCTCAAGGCCCTGCATCATCTTCACTGTCATTATTCTGAATTCTTTTTCTGGAAGGTTTCCTGTCTCCGTTTCATTTAGTTGTTTTTCTGCGGTTTTATCTTGTTCCTTCATCTGGTACATAGCCCTTTGCCTTTTCATCTTGTCTGTCTTTCTGTGAATGTGGTTTTTGTTCCACAGGCTGCAGGATTGTAGTTCTTCTTTGAAATACCACTTTATACCTCTTGGTTTTTGTTAAGTAATTTTTTTTTTTAAGTATTGACAATGTTATAGCAAAACAACTCTCTTACAATGCTAGTATGAGTGTTAATAGGTATAACTCATTGGAAAGAATTTGGCAAAATCTAGTGATGTGGAAAAGATATAAATCCTATGAGCCAGCTGCAATTGCCCTCATAGGTTTAAGGGGTGCATTAAAAATAAGGTCAACATATTCAATGCAGAAATATTTTTACTAGTAAAAAATTGGAAAATATTATATTCTTCAGATGTATATTTACAAAAAATGCCACACAGCAGCCAAAATGAATGAGCTAGAACTCTGAATATTAATATGGTTGAATCTCAAAAGTTGAACAAAAAAAAGCAAGGTATAGAACAATGTGTAAGTATAATGCCATTTATATAAATTTGAAGTATAAAAAGAAATATAATTGATCAGTGAATCTAATAAAATGTCATCCTTAAAAGTAATGAACATTAAATATAGAATAAGGATTAACTTAGGGTTGGGGGTAGGGAAGAACATGTGATAGAGCAAGGGTGCAGAGGGAATTAACTTTTCTTTAAATGGATTATTTCGTAAGCAGAGGGTTGGGTATATTGGAGTTCATCAGATTATTGTTAGTAATTTTTTTGTGTACATAATATAAAATGAATCATAAAAATCTGTTAAATCCAGTGTTTGATTACACTTGTGTTCGAAGTAGTTTAATAAAGCCAAGTAAAAATGTCACATCAGTTTCCATATTTCCATTAAGATGACAATTCTGTCACCGTATGTGACTTGATACCAGTTAATGTTTTGCTTTTTCTTTTCCTATAGATGAATGCCTGAGTGGAGATTAATCCAAATGTCAAAAATAAAATAAAATGAAATCAAATAAAAGGAATAATTGAGAAGAACTAAGTCCTTTGTAGGGTGAGCATCCTTTGGCAAATCTCCCTATGCTAATTTAGACATGCAAACAAATAAACACATACCCATCTTGACCACGGGTATGTGTTTACTTGTTTCTCTGTAGAATGCGAAACCTTCTCTGGTTCAGGGCTGAGTCAGTGTTTTAGTAGTGGCTCCATATCATCTTCTTTTACCTTCAGCATATTTCTTTTATGCTCTGTGCTTGTAAAGATCACACACAACTATTGCATTTACTAAGTATCGTTATAATTGTTTAATAGCTTTCTATCCTAAATAAAAGTCAATCTGTGCCCCTGTTGCTTGCTCCTCACTTGTATTTCTATCTTTGTGCAGATACAAAGGCACAAAGACAAAAGTTATCCAGCACATGAGAGTTGCAAATTCAGATGTCACAGAGGCTAGGAAAATAATTTAAATAAATGATGCTGGCCAGAGGTAAAGGAAAAAAATATCCTTTCTTTTAGGCACAGATACTAGTGAGGTCCAGGCTATTTTCAGGAAGTAAAAATACAGGTTCTATATTACCAGATCCTCCAATTGTTCAAAAGATACAAAAAAATCTAGGTCTGTATGTTAAATCTCTTGAATTTTAAACGTTGGCAACTAATTTAACATATAATTTTAACGCTGTTTGGGCTAAACCAAACAGATCTGCAGCCATGATTAGCCCCTGGGCTGCCAGTTGGAGACTTCTGCTCCATACACTATGGAAACTGCTGATGAAGAGAAAGCAACTTATCCTTGGGATGTAAAACAACAGCAAAAAAAAAAAAAAAAAAACGCTTCAACAACCAAAATAGTTTGTTTTCCTAAAACAGTAGGGAGAACTCAACAGTTCCTTAGAAGTACACATGTATTTACAGACGCCATTTGGAAGATAGCTCCAGGAAGCCACCAGATCCTCTGCTTCAGAACTGTGTCTTGGGCTTGATCCTTGTCACCCTCTGGAAGTGTAAGCAACTTTTGGCAAGAAAGAGCTCTTTGCAGGAACAAGCTGTCTGAAGGAGGTCCTTTTCGTCTTGTCACTTGAGCAAAGCTATATTGTAACTAACCTTAAACCAGGCACCCCCATGCTCTACTCATCTCCAGCCCAAAGCACACCTTTCAAATCTTTTGATCACACAATACCTTGCCTAATCTGTTGGTTCTTTCCATAGATTGTCAATTTTAAAAAGTGCACAATGTGAGAGTTGAGAGTTAAGTTTTATTTGGGGCAAAATGAGGACTATAGCCTGGGAGACAGCATCAGAGAGCTCTGAGAAACTGTTCCAAAGACCTAAGGGGAGAAGTCAGTATACATGTGATTTTGATGTACATGCAATCAAGCACATTTTTTTTGCAGAAGGTTTCTGCTAGTCTCATGAAGGTTACTGCTAGTCACGAGGAGCAGACATCACCATGAAGGATTTTTGTGCTTTTCTAGATATGAGGAGATACAAAAATTGGGCTCATAAAATCGGCTCCTGAAAATAACTGTCTGAAGACGTGTTCTGCCAGTTTTTCCCAGAGCACAAAGTGCCTCATTTCTGCTCTCCACCCTGTACTCCTTTCAGGGGGTGTTGAAAGTCAGCAGCTGCAGCAGCGCATGATTTAATCCTTGTAGAGGCAGATGGCAAGTGCCAATGGCAAGTGCCAATCTGTAGTTGACAGATCAAAGAAGTAGAAATGAAGAATAAGTAATTAACAGATGACCAGATCTCTTCCCTAGCTTCCCCTTCAGTAATCTCACAAACAAACTATGGAACAAGATAGCATCTGAAGAAAGATCGCGAGGCATTGACAAGCCTGCATGCAGTGGGAGATGGTGATGAGTCTGATCCCCTATCTCCATGATTAACTGAAATTACTTCCCCTTTAAAACTTTCCCTTTAAAAACTTTTGTGGCTGAGCAGCACCTTCAGAGTTGGTTTTCGGGACACAGGTCTGCCTTCTCCCAGATTGCCAGTTTTTCTGATTAAAGCAACTTTTCTTTCTACCAACACTTGCCTCTTAAGTATTGGCTTTTGAGCAGCGAACAGCCAAACCCGAGTATGGTAACAGAAGTGTTTAATCAGAGGTGGGATGACCCCTAGACCAGAGGGCCAGAGAGGTGGTTCTAGGTAAGTGGCTGCCCTTCCACCTTTGTCATTAAATGACTGTTTTTTCATTATTGTTTTCATTTTTTGTTTTAAATACTCGGGCATTTAGAAATATTTGTCACAATCCTTAAAACAACTCCTTTAGAAACAATTTAAATGTCTAAAAGTAGGAAAGTAGTTAAGTAAATTGTTACAAACATCAAGTGAAATATGAGGCTAGTGTTAAATCAATCATTATAAAATCTATATTCAAGGTGGAAAGTATGAAGAGTGTTAAAAGAAGTAGATTATTTATATTATGATTACAACTATGTAAACTGTATAAAACATCAGCTCATTGTTATCATAATTGTTTTAAGGTACTGGGATTAATGGTCACTTTTTTTCCCTTCTTTTAAATTTTCCATTAGTTATATTATTTACATAATTAAAATTATTTTCAAACCAATGTTTAAAATTAAACGCCCCTTTTCAGAATTATGTAAACAAAAGGATTATCACCCTCCCCCCACCCCAGAAACCTAGGGGTGTTACAGTAAATCTCTCTCCAGGTAGAAGATAGAAGAGCCTCCAATTATCTGTTTTCTGTATTCTCCCATCAGGATTCACCAGAAATTTATCAAGGAAGCCTTCATGATTGAAAAGTTCCCTAGAAGATATTCCATAATGCTATGGTTTCAGATCTCTGTTTTTCCACAAACTTTCTCTGGAGTCTTATAATCCACATTTGCATCAAATACCACATGGTTCATGTGGTGGGGGAGGGGAAACTGGCTTGCTTTAATATTTTTGTGAGTTTCCTTGCTTACTGTTTCTAAGTGAAAGAAGCAAAATTGGTGGTCCAATGGACATAAGAGTCAAAGGAAGCTCAAAAAAGTAAGCTCCTAACTCTTTGCTTCACTTGCTTCAAGCATTAAAATTCACCCTTTTTATCAACAAAGGAAGGATTCTCTAAAACAAATGCCAAATGACATGCCAATCTTCTGTTATTCACAACATTAGCTTGAAGAAAAATTCATTTGTATAGGGATGGCAAGGTCAGATGCATAAATTGTTTTGAAATATATGTTTTCGCACGTGGTATTTGAATTAACTGGATAAAATCTAGGATGTATTCTGAGCACTGTTTCCAGATTAAGTTACTATTCGTGGCAAATAATTGGGGATGGGGGTGGAGGGGAGCTAATTCTTATTGAGTATCTGCTGTGTCCTAAGATCTTTACATATATTATTTCCTTTAATATGTAAAACAGTCCCACTTGGTAGGATCATTACCTTAATTTTGCAAAGGAGAAATAAGATCAGGGAAGTGAAATAACTTACCCAAGACAAACAGCAAATATACGGTATAAACAGGATTTAATCCCAGGTGTATCTGATTTAAAAACCCATACATGGTTTCATTCTCTTAGGCTTTCTTGACTACAATCTATTGAAAACCTGTTCTAAATTAAGAAAGTAAGTCCTTTGTTCAGAGCTACATGTATCATGTCAATATTTTGGAAAGTATAACATGCTGAGTTGTTTTTCCTTAAGTGCTATGATCTGATGAATAGCCAATAAAAACTGGATGCCTACCTCATCCACTGCTTTAAGCAAATGAATATTCTCAAAGTGCTCTTGCTGCAGGGGAGGAAAAACTTCCTTCTATCCTTGTAGGTTATGTGCCTGGGCCTAAGAATTAAACTGACATAAAACAGATTAACAGAAAAGAGGCATACCCATTTATTTAATATATTTATATGTATACAAGAGAACTCAGAAGGAAAATGAAAAACTGAAGAAATCATTATGCCCAAAAGCTTGTATATCTTTTCACACAATTGATGATAAACTGTGGAGATGTGACAAGACAAAGGGACTTGGACTAGGGGCAGTAAACTGTGGGACAGTGACTAGGAAATGTATGAAGGCACTGATAGAAGATAAGGATTATTTTAGTAGGTTTGTCTGTACAGGTCCATTTCAGTGTCAACTCCCAGTCTCTGGTGATAAAAATGTTCTTTCTTTCTGGTACAGGGAGGACATTTTTCTCACAGAAAATTTTACGACCAATGTGCTTTTAGGTAGAAAGGTGAAGGTCAGAAATTTTATAACCAACCTGCTTTTAGATAAAAAGGGGGAGGTCTGAAAGCCCTTCCTGCAACTATTGTTTCTTAGATGTGTTCAGCTCAAAATAATATGTTAAAGTGGCATATTTTGGGGTGGCACGCCCTGATCCACTCCACTGGCTTTTTTGTTTTGCTTTTTTGAAGTTGTGCTAGCAGGACATGATGGTTCAACCATTTGTGTTTGATTGCAAACCAAGTAAGACGATGTTCAATTCAGGGTTTCAGAAGAGTATTTTAAAAGCCATGCAAATAAAGGAAGCTAATCTCTTAGCTTTGCCTGGTGTTTTTCTTTTCCTTTTTCTTAGTTTTTGTTTTTTTATAAGAAGTTAATATGGTAATACCCCTGGCAGAATATACAAAATCCCGACAGCTGGAATCTAGGCTCAAAATCATTATGAAATACAGATGTGGTCATGTTTCCCAAAGCCTGGTTCTGGTTGAAATGCTCTACTCCCCTCCAGAAAGGTCTCAGGAAAATGCATATTTGGTCAAACAAAAAATTCCCTCAAGTTATCTTAAGTGGTTATACATTATAGCAGCTTTTTAAAAATCTGAAAAACTGCTGGATCAGTATTGAAATGATATCTATATAGTTATAGATATAATGCAGATAGAGGTAGAGATAAAGATACTGATGCAGATGTAGAGTTAGAGATACAGATATCACACTCACCCACACATACACACACACACAATCACACACATGAATGGGTCCAATAATCTGGAACTCATCTGTTGCTTTCAAAGACAGCAGTACTGGCATGTCTAAACTAGTCAAGTCATGCACCTGCTTTAAGATGATAAAGGATGATTCTATAAGGGTCTATAAAAATGACTCTGGATCATGTATGGGATGAAATAATCCTAGCATAAGGATCCTAGAACCTCAGTGAGATAATGAGTTCATCAAATGTTACCCATATGCCAATAGCTCTGTTGACAAATATAGTGATAAAAGGGTACAGGGAAGTATTTAACAATTATTTTTCATCCAACCCTTCAGAAATCAATCTTTGGGATTTCCTGGTGGTGCAGTGCAGGGGACACGGGTTTGAGCCCTCGTCCAGGAAGATCCCACATGCCGCGGAGAAACTAAGCCCGTGTGCCACAACTACTGAGCCTGCACTCTAGAGCCCGTGAGCCACAACTACTGAGCCCACATCCACAACTACTGAAGCCCACATGCCTAGAGCCTGTGCTCCACAACAAGAGAAGCCACTGCAATGAGAAACCCACGCACTGCAACGAAGAGTAGCCCCTGCTCGCCGCAACTAGAGAAAGGCCCTGTGCAGCAACAAAGACCTAACACAGCCAAAAATAAAATAAATAAATTAAACAAATTTATTAAAAAAAAGAAATCAATCTTCATGTTCCCACAATTGGCAGACTGCAAATGCTGGTCATTCCCAGCACCTTGCTAGATAAACATATAATAGTAGGCATTTAACTCTGAAAAAATTTTATATAAATAGCTATGGAAGCTGGTCACCAGTTAAGAAGAACCAAAGATGATTTGTTGACCATATGACTTCATCCAGCATAGGGTGAAAACAGACTTCACCCAGCCCTAGCATCTTGTAGATGCATTGTATCATTGTCAATTTTTCTCATTATGTAGATTAACAGATTGCCAGTGTTAAACATTTTCCAAATTATATGAAGACTTGAGAGCTCTGTGATCATCCTTTATGGTCCTCAGAATCCTGTCTGTAGCCTTGGGATTGGGCTCCTGAGAGATGACCAAGAGGTACATACAGTTCAGATTATCACACCATGAACCATAGCAAATCATGGTTCAAGCAATATTTCTGGTAATCATTTACAAAATTCTATATGAATAATTTTCACTGTTTAGTTGTTCTGGAGTTGAGACTCCTAAATAAATGATATCCTATTTGAAAAGTCATTGGATATCTGATATTCCCAAGAGCCAGGAAATCACAAGCATTTGAATCTTGGTGCCAACTGAATCCAGTTCTTTGGGATTTGTAGCTCTCTAAGCATGCCTTAAAGTCTACATAAAGGCTTATTCTTTACTGGTTATTTCAACCTGCATGGACTTTGTAATCATCCTAATCCCACAGCAATTACTATTAGTGCCATTTATTTATATAACTTAATCATGGGCTGCTTTCTATTAACACTTTACATGTGTGATTTAAGTTCTCCTGAGATTTCAAATTCCTGAGTTGAGGTCAGCTCCTATGACATATTTTTTTTGTACCAGTTTGTCACCAAACACAATCCTAATTTCACAATATGTGCTTAGTAAATAGCTATTAAAATTAATCTTTTGGGATGGGCAAAAAAACAAATGTGAAATCCTCACTTCTCCTCACTTGGAATAACAGAAAAAATGTGTAGGGGGATGTTGAGAGGAACCTTTCCTATTGCCTTGAAATTATCTCTAGAGTAGGGATTAATAATTTTTTTCTATAAATGGCCAGCTAGTTATTATTTTAGGCTTTATCATTTATATTTTATTTTTTTACAACACTTTAAAAATTGTTCATAGCTCACAAGCCATACAAAAACAGGCCACAAACCATACTTGTATCATGGGCCATAGATTGTCCATTGTGCTCTATAGCACACAGACAAAAAACGACATGTGTTCAGTATTCTCAGTCAAAAGAGCCACCAACAATAAAGGCCAGACTAATTTCTTCAGGGCTCAACTAAAGGGAGCAAAATCTACACAATTACTTGTCTAACTCACTAGCTATTGTCTGTCTATCTATCTATTTATCTATCTTTCTATCTATCTATCATCTGTCCATTTATCTACTGTCTATAAACCAACCACCTACCTATATAGTAGTTATCTGTCATTAATCATCTATAATAGAGCAAAACTCAGTTATCTATCATTTATCATTTATTTATCTATCATTTATTTATCTATCATCTATCTATCTAAAGACTCAGGTGTGGAGAGTGGAGGGGGAGTCCTCAGCATCTTTGGCCTTGGCCTCAAGGGGAATGCTGTATTAGCCTTCAGATATTATTTTACACTTTCTCTAAAGCGTGAGAGGTGCCTGGGCATGGAGACTCCAAGAGAATCTCTCATAGAGACTGTAAGATGCCTTCAAAAAGGGATGCTGCATCTTATTTTACATTTAGGTGTCTGCTTATGTGAACTTGCTGATCTACCCTGAGCCTATATAAACAGGAGAGGAGAATTAGGAAAAAAAAAAAAAAAAAAAAAGGATAAAATTCTCATGGGTAGGGTTTGAGCCAGCATGTTGACACTCCACCTGGGATGTAGGAATAGGAATTTGTAGAGTATACTTCTGGGGGCAGGAAATGAAGTAGAAAAACAGACAGCGTTAAAGCCAGCTTTCCCATGGAGAGCTATGCAGTTGGAAACCTTGCAATGACCTCCAAGGGACTCACCCTTGTGCCCACGAGAGCCAGCATGACCCGGCTGGTGCCACAGCCCTAATCCTGGTCAGGGCTAGTTGGAGAAGAGGTGGCTACCAGTAGAATGAGGACCACAACAGGAGTTAGGTAAGTCTGGAAATGCTCACTATTTTCTCTCACTCTCCTCCCCAATAGCATCAACACACAGAAAGATCTACATTTTGTAGAAAAGTATGGAAGATGTATTTGAGAAGCATCCACTGGCACACATACTCCCTAAGCAGTAACTAGCCCAGCTGAATGTCTGTCCTAGAGTTAGGGGAAGAGATGCATTTTAAATCAAGCTTGAGATTCATTTTTCAACTAGACTGAGCATTGATAACTGTCCAAGATGTTATTAAGGGAAAAGAAAAGGGATTTGACAGAGCACGGTTGAAAGCAGTGATTGGAAAAAAAAATGTTTCTTGTCTGTACCCCACTGAGCAGAACCATACACATTTTCTTTCTTTTTCTTCCTTCTTTCTTTCTTTCCTTCCTTCCTTTTTTTTTTTCTCCTTATTTTCTGATAGATGTGTCCATAAACATTCAGCTTCAAGTTTTTTCATGAAATTTATTTGTCCCTGCTAGGACCTGAAGTCTGTTAGAGGAACCAGGAGATAGATTGTCTCACATTGGCTCCCCAGAAGCAAACCTGAGAGTATGATTCCAGTTTAAGTGATTTATTAACAAAGTGCTTCCAGGGGAAGCCAGTCTGGGAGCAGGAAAAGGAGTGGGGAAAGCAGGATAGGAAAGAGGAGGAAGCCAAGCAAGGAAGTGATCTCAGGCAAAGTCCCCCAGAGGCTACCTTCATCCTGATCCTGCAGAAAACTACGGACTGTGAATTCTGCCTCTAATAGTCTTCACCCAAGTCAAAGGGGCTGTCATACTCCCACATCTGGGAGTCACTGGTTAAGTCCACCCTTAGGGAATATAAATAACCAGAACTTCTGGCTCTCAGTCATCCAGGAGCCCATGGGAATTCCTACAGTGGGGAAAAGGAAATTGTGAAAATGAGTTCCAAGAAGATCTGGACAGAGAATTGGCATTATCTGCTACAACATTCACAGAATGTTAGAGTAGAATTGTTCTTGGAGGATGCAAGACCAGGGCACACCTTGATTAGCTGTAAGTTATGCCACACGTGCACGCACATGCGATGCTATCAGTAATGACGTACAACGGTTTATTGATTCTTTCCAAATAATTTGCTTAGAATGCAATGTTATCCCCATAATAATGTCACTCTTACTAGCGATCCCATGTTATTCTTCCTTTATTGGGAGAGAAAGAATTGGAGGTATGACCGGGACTCAAGATGGCAAGTACCTCAGGAATACCTTATTTCTGCTGCAATTCACCCTAAGATACAACTACTATGGTTCTGATGATAGTTGTGACAATTAGCAATGATTTAGAGCTTATGGGTTGTGGTTTTATAATTATTTTGGATTAAAAAAAATTTATCTGTGAATAAATTTCAGTTTATTTCTAAGGCATATAGGAAGGTGTACTTCTTGCTAGAAAAAATATGCCAAAATCAGTACTACAGAAGAATCCAGCAAACAGGCTGGTATAGATGTAAGGCAGTGTACACTAATGATTAGACATGTGCAGTTACATTGTCTAGGGTCAAATCCTAGTTTTGTTAGCAAAAAATCATTTTTCATTGGATAACTTGATTAATTTTTTACACCTAAGTACCCTCAGGAGTAGGAATTAAAGAATTAAAGAGGAATAAGATTCGAACTTGCTTTATCAGGCTGTTGGAAATTAAAGGAGATCATGTGTGTAGAGTGCTTAGACTCGGTGATAGCATAGAGTAGGTGCTCCATAAATGTCCATTTTTATTAAGAACATGGTTTCAGGAGTTGGAAAGACCTCTGCCTAACTTTCTTTGTCCTTGGACAGGTGAGTTCTTCTCATTAAAGTGCAGATAATAGTAGGATGACTGAATTTCTGTGGGGATTAAATGCAATAGTTCATGAAGTACCTAGCAAACCGGAAGTGCATAATAGCTGTCATTTCCCTGTCCTTTCATTAGATACACAAATACTCTCCATACATGAAGGAGAAGTGGTTGTACAACCTCAGCATGAATGCTTTCAGACTCACCTTTTCATTCAATCTCTTTTGCGTAAGTACAAATGGAAGCCTAGTTTAAGCTTATGACTTTGAGAAGATGACAGCAAAGACCATTCCATCTCTACAAATTTCTAGTGTTAGAATGTACTCCCTTCAATTAAATTGAAATTTCCACTCATCTAATTTCAACCCTCTTTGCTCCTGGAGCAATATGAACTTGAACTGTACTTCAGTTAATTCAGTTGGCCAACAGAACTAAAAACTTTCCCTTAAATTAAAGCCATACTACCAGAGACTAAATGCTCATGGGTTCAGCAACACATTAGGTGGAATATTTCCTGTGCCTTGACTGTAGCAAGGCTTCGATGCAAAGGAAGGCAAAGTATTCACAGAGAAGTCCAAACTGTTAGGTTCCCTTCAAAACCAGTCTCTTGAGTCTGCTCTATAGCTTCTGGCTGGTTGATCCCAGACCTCATTTGTTGGTGTTCAAAACAGAGTCTGGATTTCATTAACTGGGTTGACTTGAGGTTGTGGTTGGACAATCACATAGTTCTTTTTAAAAAATTGTTTAACTTGTGAGGAAGGTTGTTGCTTAGAGTATGAAGCATGAAGTAGGTCATGTTTTTTTTTACTCTCAATTGCATTAAGGGCTTAAAACAAAACATTACACAGGGAGCAAGTTCAGGGTCTCTATTTGGATTGTACTGGCAGCTCTATGAAAAGAAGATGCCCTGTGTGCTAATGGCTTTGAGCAATGGTGTGACAGAAAGGGAGAGTGAAGGTATGCTCTCTGGTTCATCCCTGTCATCCAGAAGACCCATGCTCAATGCAGCATTATTCGTAATAATCAATATGTGGAAACAAGCTAATGTCCATCAAGAGAAAAATGGATAAAGAAAATGTGTTTTATATATATATATATATAAAATGTATTTATTCAGCCTTAAAAAGGAAGGAAATCCTGCAGTATGCAACAACACTGATTCCACTGATATGAGGTATCTAAAATAAACAAACACATAGAAGCAGACAAAGGCAACAAAAGCAAAAAACAAAATAATAAGTAGAATTATATCAAACTAAAAAGCTTCTGCATAGCAAAGGAAAACATCAATAATATGAAAAGGCAGCCTATGAAATGGAAGAAGATATTTGCAAACCACATATCTGATAAGGTTAATATCCAAAATATACAAGGAACTCAAAGAACTCAATAGCAAAAACCCCAAGTATCGGGATTTAGAAATGGGCAAAAGGGGGACCTTCAAGATGGAGGAGGAATAAGACGTGGAGATCACCGTCCTCCCCACAAATACATCAAAAATACATCTACATGTGGAACAACTCCTACAGAATGCCTACTGAATGCTGGCAGAAGACCTCAGACTTCCCAAAAGGCAAGAAACTCCCCACGTACCTGGGTAGGGCAAAAGAAAAAAGAAAAACAAGAGACAAAAGAATAGGGATGGGACCTGCATCTCTGGGAGGGAGCTATGAAGGAGGAAAGGTTTCCACACACTAGGAAGCCCCTTCACTGGTGGAGATTGGGGGTGGGCAGGGGGGAAGCTTCGGAGCCACAGAGGAGAGCGCAGCAACAGGGGTGCGGAGGGCAAAGTGGAGAGATCCCCACACAGAGGATTGGTGCTGACCAGCACTCACCAGCCCGAGAGGCTTGTCTGCTCACCCGCCGGGGCGGGCGGGGGCTGGGAGCTGAGGCTCAGGCTTCGAAGGTCAGATCCCAGGGAGAGGACTGGGGTTGGCCGCATGAACAAAGCCTGAAGGGGGTTAGTGTGCCACAGCTAGCTGGGAGGGAGTCCAGGAAAAAGTCTGGACCTGCTTAAGAGGCAAGAGACCATTGTTTCCAGGTGTGTGAGGGGATTTAGAGCACCGCCTAAACGAGCTCCAGAGACGGGCGCAAGCCGCAGCTATCAGCGCAGACGCCAGAGATGGGCATGAATCGCTAAGGCTGTTGCTCCAGCCACCAAGAAACCTGTGTGCAAGCACAAGTCACTATCCATACCTCCCCTCTCGGGAGGCTGTGCAGCCTGCCACTGCCAGGGCCCCGTGATCCAGGGACAACTTCCCCGGGAGAACACACGGTGCACCTCAGGCTGCTGCAATGTCATGCCAGCCTCTGCCACCGCATTCCGTACCCCTCCCTCCCCCTGGCTTGAGTGAGCCAGAGCCCCCTAATCAGCGGCTCCTTTAACCCCGTCCTGTCTGGGCGGGAACAGATGCACTCAGGCGACCTACATGCAGAGGCAGGGCCAAATCCAAAGCTGAACCCCAGGAGCTGTGAGAACAAAGAAGAGAAAGGGAAATTTCTCTGTGCACCCTCAGGAGCAGCAGAATAAACCTCCACGATCAACTTGATGTACGCTGCATCTGTGGAATACCTGAATAGACAACAAATCATTGCAAAATTGAGGCAGTGGACTTTGGGAGCAACTGTAGACTTGGGGTTTGCTTTCTGCATCTAATTTGTTTCTGGTTTTATGTTTATCTTAGTTTAGTATTTACAGCTTATTAACATTGTTAGATTTGTTTATTGATTTGGTTGCTCTCTTCCTTTTTACGTATATATATATTTTTTTCCTTTTACATATATCTATATATTATTTTCCTTTTTCCTTTTTGTGAGTGAGTATGTGTATGCTTCTTTGTGTGATTTTGTCTGTATAGGTTTGCTTTTACAATTTGTCCTAGGGTTCTTCCTGTCCTTTTTTTCTTTTTTTAGTATAGCTTTTAGCACTTGTTATCATTGCTGGATTTGTTTATTGGTTTGGTTGCTCTCTTCTTTCTTTTTTTTATTACTTTTTAATTTTATTATTTTAATATTTTTTATTTATTATTTTAATTTTTTTCTTTCTTTCTTTCTTTTTTTCTCCCTCTTCTTCTGACCCGTGTGGCTGACAGAGTCTTGGTGCTATGGCTGGGTGTCAGGCCTGAGCCTCTGAGATGGGAGAGCCAAGTTCAGGACATTGGTCAACCAGAGACAACCTGGCCCCACATAATGTCAATCAGCAAGAGTTCTCCCAGACATCTCCGTCTCAATGCTAAGACCCAGCTCTACTCAATGACCAGAAAGCTCCAGTGCTGGAGACACCATGCCAAACAACAAGCAAGACAGAAATACAACCACACCCATTAGCAGAGAGGCTGCCTAAAATCATAGTAAGTTCACAGGCACCACAAAACACACCATCGGATATGGTCCTGCCCACCAGAAAGACAAGATCCAGCCTCATCCACCAGAACACTGGCACCAGTCCCCTCTACCAGGAAGTGTACACAACCCACTGAACCAACCTCATCCACTGGAGACAGCCACCAAAAACAACGGGAACCTGAAGCCTGGAAAAGGAGACCCCAAACACAGAAAGTTAAGCAAATTGAGAAGACAGAGAAATACACAGCAGATGAAGAAGCAAGGTAAAAACCCACCAGACCTAACAAATGAAGAGGAAATCAGCACTCTACCAGAAAAAGAATTCAGAGTAATCATAATAAAGACGACCCAAAATCTTGTAAATAGAATGGAGAAAATACAAGAAATATTTAACAAGGACCTAGAAGAACTAAAGAGCAAACAAACAATGATGAACAACACAATAAATGATATTAAAAATTCTCTAGAAGGGATCAATAGCAGAATAACTGAGGCAGAAGAATGGATAAGTGACCTGGAAGATAAAATAATGGAAATAACTACCACAGAGCAGAATAAAGAAAAAAGGATGAAAAGAATTGAGGACAGTTTCAGAGACCTCGGAGACAACATTAAATGTACCAACATTAGATTTATAGGTGTCCCAGAAGAAGAGGAGAAAAAGAAAGGGGCTGAGAAAATATTTGAAGAGATTATAGTTGAAAACTTCCCTAACATGGGAAAAGAAATAGTCAATCAAGACCAGGAAGAGCAGAGAGTCCTATACAGGATAAATCCAAGGAGAAACATGCCAAGACACATATTAATCAAACTTTCAAAGATTAAATACAAAGAAAAAATATTAAAAGCAGCAAGGGAAATATACGAACAACATACAAGGGAATCCCTATAAGGTTAACAGCTGATCTTTCAGCAGAAACTCTGCAAGCCAGAAGGGAGTGGCAGGACATATTGAAAGTGAAGAAAGGGAAAAAAGTACAACCAAGATTACTCTACCCAGCAAGGATGTGATTCAGATTCAACGAGAAATTAAAACCTTTACAGATAAGCAAAAGTTAAGAGAATTCAGCACCACCAAACTAGGTTTACAACAAATGCTAAAGGAATTTCTCTAGGCAGGAAACACAAGAGAAGGAAAAAACCTACAATAACAAACCCAAAACAATTAAGAAAATGGTAATAGGAACATACATATCAATCATTACCTTAAATGTAAATGGATCAAACGCTCCAAGAAAAGACACAGACTGGCTGAATGGATACAAAACCAAGACCCATATATATGTTGTCTACAAGAGACCCACTTCAGACCTAGCAACACATACAGACTTAAAGTGAGGGGATGGAAAAAGATATTCCACACAAATGGAAATCAAAAGGAAGCTGGAGTAGTAATTCTCATAACAGACAAAATAGACTTTAAAATAAAGACTACAGAGACAAAGAATAACACTACATAATGCTCAAGGGATCAAACCAAGAAGAAGATATAACAATTGCAAATATTTATGCACCCAACATAGGAGCACCTCAATACATAAGGCAAATACTAACAGCCATAAAAGGGGAAATCAAGAGTAACACAATCACAGTAGGGGACTTTAACACCACACATTCACCAATGCACAGATCATCCAAAATGAAAATAAATAAGGAAACACAAGCTTTAAATGATACATTAAACAAGATGGACTTAATTGGTATTTATAGGACATTCCATCCAAAAAGAACAGAATACACGTTCTTCTCAAGTGCTCATGGAACATTCTCCAGGATAGATCATATCTTGGGTCACAAATCAAGCCTTGGTAAATTTAAGAAAATTGAAATCATATCAAGTACCTTTTCTGACTGCAAAGCTATGAGACTAAATTTCAATTACAGGAAGAAAAACTGTAAAAAATACAAACAAATGGAGGCTAAACAATACACTACTAAATAACCAAGACAACACTGAAGAAATCAAAGAGGAAATAAAAAAATACCTAGAAACAAATAACAATGAAAACACGACGAACCCAAATCTATGGGATGCAGCAAAAGCAGTTCTAAGAGGGAAGTTTATAGCAATACAATCCTACCCCAAGAAACAAGTAAAATCCCCAATAAACAACCTAACCTTACACCTAAAGCAATTAGAGAAAGAAGAACAAAACAACTCCAAAGATAGCAGAAGGAAAGAAATCATAAATATCAGATCAGAAATAAATGAAAAAGAAATGAAGAAAATGATAGCAAAGAAAAATAAAACTAAAAACCAGTTCTTTGAGAAGATAAACAAAATTGATAAAGCATTAGCCAGACTCATGAAGAATAAAAAAGGAGAAGAGTCAAATCAATAGAAATAGAAATGAAAAAGAAGTAACAACTGACACCACATAAATACAAAGGATCATGAGAGATTACTACAAGCAACAATTTGCTAATAAAATGGACAACCTGGAAGAAACGGACAAATTCTTAGAAAAGCACAACCTTCCGAGGCTGAACCAGGAAGAAATAGAAAATATAAACTGACCAATCACAGGCACTGAAAATTAAACTGTGATTAGAAATTTTCCAGCAAATTAAAGCCCAGGACCAGATGGCTTCACAGGCGAATTCTACCAAATATTTGGAGAAGAGCTAACACCTATCTTCAAACTCTTCCAAAATATAGCAGAGGGAGGAATACTCCCAAACTCATTCTACGAGACCACCATCACCCTGATACCAAAACCAGACAAAGATGTCACAAAAAAAGTAAACTACAGGCCTTTATCACTGATGAGCATAGATGCAAAAATCCTCAACAAAATACTAGCACACAGAAGCCAGCAACACATTAAAAGGCTCATACACCATGATCAAGCGGGGTTTATCCCAGGAATGCAAGGATTCTTCAAGATATGCAATCAATGTGATAAACCATATTAACAAAATGAAGGAGAAAAATCATACGATCATCTCAATAGACTCAGAAAAAGCTTTTGACAAAATTCAACACCCATTTATGATAAAAATCCTCCAGAAAATAGGCATAGAGGGAACCTACCTCAACATAATAAAGGCCATATATGACAAAACCACAGCCAACATCGTTCTCAATGCTGAAAAACTGAAACCGTTTCCACTAAGATCAGGAACAAGACAAGGTTGCCCACTCTCACCACTATTATTCAACATAGTTTTGGAAGAGTCATGTACCACAATGTTCATTGCAGCACTATTTACAATAGCCAGGACATGGAAGCAACCTAAATGTCCATCAACAGATGAATGGATAAAGAAAATGTGGCACGTATATACAGTGGAATATTACTCAGCCATAAAAAGAAAGGAAATTGTTATTTGTAGTGAGGTGGATGGACCTAGAGTCTGTCATAAAGAGTGAAGTAAGTCAGAAAAAGAAGAACAAATCCCGTATGCTAACACATATACATGGAATCTAAAAAAAAAAAAGAAGTGGTTATGAAGAACCTAGGGGCAGGACAGGAATAATGACGCAGATGTAGAGAATGGACTTGAGGACACAGGGAAGGGTAAGGATAAGCTGGGATGAAGTGAGAGAGTGGCATGGACTAATATATACTACCAAATAAAATAGCTAGTGGGAAGCAGCTGCATAGCACAAGGAGATCAGCTCAGTGCTTTGTGACCACCTAGAGGGGTGGGATAGGGAGGGTGGGAGGGAGACACAAGAGGGAGGAGATATGGGGATACATGTATATGTATAGCTGATTCACTTTGTTATAAAGGAGAAAGTAACACACCATTGTAAAGCAATTATACTCCAATAGAGATGTTAAATAAATAAATAAATAAATAATAAAACTTTCAGCTACTCAAAAAAAAAAAAAGGGCAAAAGACCTGAACAGACATTTCCAAAGTAGATACAGAAATGGTCAACATGTACATGAAAATGTGCTCAATATCATTAATTATCAGGGAAAATACAAATCAAAACCGCAATGAGACTGTTGGGATGGCTATTATCAAAGAAAATAAGCAACAATATGTGTCAATGAAGGTAACAATAAATGGAAACCCTTGTGCCCTGTTGGCGGGAATGTAAACTGGAGCGGCCACTGTGGAAAACAGTATGAGGTTCTTCAAAGAATTAAAAGTAGAGCTATCATATGCTCCAGCAATCCCACTCCTGGGTATATACCCAAAGGAAACAAACCATGATCTCAAAAAGATACCTGCACTCCCATGTTCACAGCAGCATTATTCACAATAGTGAAGGTATGGAAACAACCTAAGTGTCCACTGAAGGATAAATGAATAAAGAAAATGTGGCATATATAGACAATGGGATATTTATCATTCAGCCTTAAAAAAGTAGAAAATCCTGCCCTTTGCAACAACATGGATAAACCTAAAGGGCATTATGCTTAGTGAAATAAGCCAGATCAAGGAACACAAACACTGCATGGTATCACTTATATGTGGAATCTTAAAAAAAATTGAACTCATAGAAACAGAGTAGAGAAGTGGTTGCCAGGGGATGCAGGGTAGATGAAATAGGGAGGGCCGGTAAAAGGGTACTAACTTTTAGCTATAATATGAATAAGGACTGAGGATCTAATGTATAACATGGTGACTATACTTGATAACTGAAATTTGCTGAGAGTAGAACTTAAACGTTCCCACCAAAAAAAAAAAGGTAAATATAAAAAGGTATGTTTGTGAGGTGATGGATGTGTTAATTAACTTGATGGGGGGGGCAATCCTTTCACAATCTATATGTATAAATTCATCACATTTTATACTTTAGATCTAACAATTTTATTTGTCAATTACATTTCAATAAAGCTGAAAAAAAATAAGAATAGTGGGAGGGATGGTTTTCAAAGAGAACTAATATTTGCTAACTATCCGTTACGAAAGTTATGAACCAAGTGCTGTCCATTTACAGACTATGAGTCCTGGCCTCTGTCGATAAAGGTTATCAGGCTAAATGTGGGATACCGTGTTTGACCCAGAACGGTAAGTGGCATAAGGATAAGGCAGTAAAAAACAGCACTCAGCCTTTAATCGAGCATCCCCTACTGTACACCTGCCCAGCATCTGGACCTGTGCTGGGGTCTGGGGAAAGGCCAGGACCTCGTTCTCCAAGGGACACATTTTCAGGCCAGATCACTACAGCACAACAGATAAACAGGATACAGTCAGTGAAGGTTCACATAATCTATTCTGAGCTCAGTGGACAGCATCCAGTCAGCTTTTGTCCTGTGAGACAATGTACCACCTGGAACTTGAAGATGGCATAAGAAGTAAAGTGGTGATGAGAGATAAGGCACTCTTGGCCTGGAGAAAGAAAAGGCACAGAAATGATAATCAGCTGGTTGCAAAGGTCCCTAGGGGGCTTCCTGGTGTCCAGGGTAGAATGTGGGAAAGGGGCCAGGGCAGGGAAGTTGGACAAATGACTCTAAGAGCTGCTGATGAGCGGATGGTCCTAGAGGACTTGGAGAGGCTTTAAGGAAACTGTCCCAGTCAGGAATCTTCTAGCAGCAAGTGGCCTTAAACCTGGCCCCAACTGAGTCCACTGGCTCCCATAACTGAAAATGTCATGAAAGAAAGAATTAGAGCAAAGAATAAATTAAAAGTTTAATACTCTCCCCCCACCCCCCTGAAAAAAAAAAACCCACATAGAACCAGAAAGAAGAAGGGTGGTAGCCAGGGGCTAATGGGAGGCAGAGGCTGGGAATTGCTAATCAATGGGTGTAAAGTTCCAGTTACGCAAGATAAGTCCTAGGGGCGTGCTGTATGACACTGTGCCAACAGTTAACAATACTGTATTGTTCACTCAAAAATTGGTTATGAGGGTAGATTTCATGTTAAATGTTCTTACTTCAATTTTAAAAAACAATAGAGAAAACAAATCTCTACGGAAACCTCAATGAGGAGTTTCAGAGGAGATCCCAGGGAAGGCCACCAGCAGAGAACTTTGTTCTACACCCGTATTTCCTTTTTCTCTCAGACAAATGGAGTAATCTTTCTTCCATCCACCCTCTCAACTCCTGGTCGTCACACACCAACATCTAAAGCTGTATCGTATGTCAAAGATAGTCACCTATATTGATTTTCTTCCTTTCCCCCAGCATTGCCCAATATCTCCATTTTTTATCTCTATGATAAGAACCAGGAGAAGGTGAATGAGGTGATATCTTAAAATTCCAAGGTTGCTTTGTCCAAACAAACAAACCAAAAAAAACCCCTAAGTAGAAACTTCTAATTCTACCCTAGAGCAAAGTGTCTTGGTGCAGCCCCAAATTGCTTCATCAAGCATACAGCAGCCTCAAAATTATTTCTTTCTTCCATCATCAAAATGCAATCTTAGTCTGAACAGGAACAAATAAATCTTTCTGTCTCCAGGATAATTTCCGTAATTGTGTTCCCACAGCCATTTGTCTTTGTTTTCTCCTCATAAGCTCCTTGCCAACTGCTGTTTTAAGGCAAGTTGGGGTATCATAGACTATTAGGTATTAGAAAGGGTCCTAGAGATATTCTCATTCACAAAGGAGGAATCTTAAGACCAAGGAAGGATAAAGATTTACCGTAACATAGTTACACAATTATTAGCAGCATAACTGCTTTGAGACACCAACGTCTCAGAATGTCCTCCACCTAGGCACACCACTTGTTTTGGCTGACTCTGGCTTAACTGGCCCTTTGCTTGCTGACGCAGCCTTCTACAGCACTTCATGATAATTCTTGATGAACACTCTGCGTACAGAGCTTCTAAGTCTCTATTGTGTTCGCGGGCAGCTAGCTTTCTCCTTTGCACCCTCATTTGTATCATAACTGATATGCCCAGAAATATCATCACGCCTTTTCTTCTAGGAACCACATAGCTGTTCTACTGAGAAGCACCTTGGGCAACCCCCGTCTCTTTTCCTGCTTTTCTCCTGTTCTTCTGCCCTCCTAGAAGCTGCTCCCACACTCTCTATCCCTTGATTTCTGCCTTTCTCAAAACGGGTTGCAGACTCCAGCACAGTGTTTCAGCAACCTGCACATCATCACTGACTTTGAACCCAGGCAAATAAATCCTTTTCAATGTAAGAAAACAAAGAGGACAAACATGAGGAAGTATTACATTCCAGAACCAGACCGTACAAAATTCTCCCAAGTCTTATTTCCAATTAAGTTGAAGTCAGTTAGTTTCTAGTTCTCCTTCATCCTGAGACTGGAGTTTCCTAAAAGCCATGATGATTTTTCCCACTCTCTACATTATGAACAGGCATCTGTACTCCTTTTTCCAGAAGCCTCCTGTCCCAATAGATAACATCGAAGAAGAAATTGGGGCAGAAAAACAAGGTGCTCTTATTAACATTCATTTCAATAACCTCGGTGGGTACAGATGCTATGCCTTTAGATATTTTTTATTCTCCTCACTAAAGGAAACTGCTAGTCTTTTCTTTCTACAGTAGCACTTTTATGAAATATTCTGACTTTAAAATGGAGGAAATGCAGCATATTACAATTCCTCTTGGAAATTCAAAGGATATATAAGTATAATCTACACTCTGAGCAGTTCTGCCACAAAAAAACTTGTTTAACTTTGTTTAAACCATTATTTACCAGTGGAATCGCTGGAATCTAGAATGTGTATGCATGTTAACATCCTAAACCATACATTCTTTGAACCATTTTTCTGGTGTAAAGGCAGCACTGACTCACTGTAAATGTTCCTTTATTACAACTCCACATGCCTTACCTGCTCCTTCAGAAAGTAATTTAACAACTTGAAAAGTTTAGTTATAACTAAAGTGTATAGTTATAATTAAAGTGAATAGTTAAAGTGTTATTTGATCCATATTCTCTACATACCAGGAGTTATGCTAAGTATTGTTATTTTCATTAAGGAGACAAAAGTTAGATTAAACAATGTATTGGTTGGGGAGTTTTTGACTGTAAATAAGAGAAATCTCTATTCACAGTGGTCTAAGCAATTAAGGAATTTTTACTATCCAATAGAGCAGGAAATCTTGAGGCAGAATGACTCTAGGGCTGATTAATTCATTGCTCAGTGACATCAACAACCTGAAATCTTTCTATCTTTCTGTTCTCTCATCTTCAGCATTCTCATTTTGTCAAAGACCAGCCAACCTCAAGATGCCATGCAGATATGACAACATATGGCAAAAAAAGAGAAAAGGAGTAAGTCTTCCCTGGCTTCTTTTCAAAAGTGGAGTTTTTTTCTAGAAGCTCCTATTATGAAAAAAAATCAGACTCCCCATAATCAGCTATTACTATAAGCTGACAGTTGGAGAAACAAAGTTAAAATCTCAACGAAATAATTGATCCTTAACATCTTACTGGACAAACTGTACCTCTTTCACATTTATAATCACATTATTCAAACACTATTTTTAAAGTTTTCTTAATTATCACTACAAGTTCTGCCCTCATCTCTTCCGCAATGAATTTCGGCTTTCGCCTTCCTGAGGACCACAAAGCCCTTTCTGCACATTGGCCACAAGGTAATTCTTAGAGGAGGTCTTAGCTTATACCAGCGTATAAAAGAAAGTCTATAATTTTGATATCTTAAAGTATGGCTTCTTGGACATCCAGTTACTGGCTGGTTTAACACTTCCTTTCCTCCTTCCCACAATGAATTCTTAATAAACAATAAGGTCTAATTCTAAATTCTTAGTTTGTGGTCTAATGTTCCACAACATTGGCTGACTGCATACCAGGGCGATCCAATCATTGTCAAGGGGAATGACCTCATAGATGGGCTTAATATTGCCCAAAGAGCTGGGAATAAAGTCAGCTCTCCTTGCCTTTTCTGCGTAAATGGTGGAACACAAGCAGAACTGGGATGATATCAGAAAGAAATGAGGGGTGGCTGCTTGGAAGGCATCTAATAATACTTGCTATAAGTATCTTATTACTGAGTATTAAGTACTTAAAGTGGGTTGGTTCCTTGAAGATGCAAGGCCATACCCTCTCACCTATACTTCTGAGCACCACCGTGAATTCATTCTGAGTACTTGGGTATCAGAGTCGCCATCCTAATCCTGTAGGGCCCAAGTAGCAAGATAAACTCCAAGAAAAGCTGCTGACCGTTAGAATTGGAATACTACTGAAAATTACTAGTGCATACTTATATGGTCATTTATTCCTTCAAGGTTTAAATAACAACAGCCTTAATTGTGCACGTATCAAATACAGTGTAGCTATAAATAAGAGTTACTTTAGGGAAGAATATTCCAACCTAAGTTATGTGTAGTTTAAAATATGTATTTAAAAAAGAAGAAAAAAGTGACCCAGACACAGGCCATTTTTCCCCCGGTTCAATCCAACTGGCTTGAAATTTACTGGCATGATTCACAAATCTAAAACATTTGAGTCTTAAAAACATGAAAGCCCAGATGGTTTTACTGGCTCAGACATCTTTCTATGATTGTATTTTGTCAGACCAGTCACCTAAGGGCATGACTAACACTGATTTGAGTTCGTCCCTTCCAAATGTTTCTAAAATGATTGAATCAAAGAGAAGAATAATGCAATAATAAGTTGATGTCCCATTATGAAATGTGAAATGATCCACATAGTTCAATAAAATTTCAGGGCCAGAAATAACTTACATGGCAGTGGATTGCAGACACTGGCTTAACTTGATCCAAAAAATTATTGGGTGAAAGATGGTTTAGAGATGATCCAGACATTCACTAGCTTCCAAATACTTGCACTTAGAGAAATGGAAAATCTATGTATGTTAGCCATTTCCCCAAGTCCACCTGGCCATCTAAAGCGAACAGTCTAAAAAAACCAAAGGGGAGTGTTCGTGATAGCAGGAAATTAGAATTTTTGTGGGTTTTACACTTTTTTCAGAGACATCTGCTTATAGTCATCCTTATGGTATCACTATTCTCATAGTTTCAGTGCAACTATTTTCAATTTTGCGGCCAAAGCGTGTTTTCTTCCTTCCTGCCAATCTGTACTTTCTAGAGAGTTGGGCAAAGTGCTAATATGAAATAGATCTCACCAAGGTAGGCCATCTTAGTCAAAACTGGAAAACGGGAACAATCTGCTTTCTTCAGAGTACCCAGAAAATCTATTCTGTTTCTCTTCTCTATGAGTTTTTCATTTTTGGTTAGCTAGTTTTGCCCTTTTGGCAAAATCTCTTCTTTATTCCTCAAGAAGGGGAGAAACACAGACATACACACATGTAAAATATACACAGCATATATATTCAATTACATCAGTCATGTGTACCCTAGCCTTAATGGATATTTTCATTTAATACTGTTTTTTTAATACTTATAAGTTTAAAAGTTTTGCATTCTTTGTAAAATAAATGCAATCCAAATATCTCTGGACCTCAGCAGCTTTTGGATATAAGGGCAAGTTCCATTAACAACTATAGTACAAATTCCACATGTCTTGTCCCCATCTGCTAACCAGGACCTTAAATCTCCTGCAAATTCTTCTGTCCTGGGGGCATTTACATCTTATAGGAAGACAGGTGTAAAATATATAAAAATAATTGTAATAAAAGGACTAATGTGTGGTTTTAGAAGAGATGTGCAGTTTGTGGCACAGAAGAGGAAACAATTATATTTGGCTGAGTGGGCTTTAAAGACTTAAAAGACGGAAGTTAAGGCAGCCCATTTAGAGAGGACAGAATGGGCAGCATGCATACAGGGGCAGAGGCAGGGAGATGCAGTGTGTGCATGGCACACCAAGTCCTCTCGTTTGGGGTCTGGGTCACTGAAGGAAATACAACTAGAGAACCTGAGCTTTCCTCTGTGGCAATCACATTCACTACATTATGTGCCAAGCCCCCAGCTCAGTGGTGCAGATACATAACGCTTAAAAAGGAAAAACTGGTTTTTGTGTGTGCTTATTTATATTGGAAAGACTGTAACCACCAGAAGCTGCCCAGAATAGATTCCTAGTGAGTTTTGAGGATGTTTGTGTTTTCATTTACTGTTTTGATAGAAAGATACCACTTTGGAAATGAGAGTAGGATATAAGGACTGCATAGCACAATGTTCTGTAAATGGTAAGTGTTCAATAAATATTCAGAGAAGAAAGAAAGAAACTGCCATAAAAAGAAAAGATTTTGCTTAATTTGAGCATGGCTTGCAAAACTGGTTCTCAAGCTGCACTCTGCAGGTGATCTGGAGCCACAGAGCATCACTTAGAAAAAGCCTTCCCATCTGGCACCCCGACCTGCAACACCCTTCAACTAGAAAACCTTCACTTTTATATATTTTATATAAAAGGGCTCTGAACAAGATTTTCTTTAAGGGAAATAAGGATTCCATGGCTTAAAACTCTTGAAAATTATATTCTTGCAATAATTGAATTGGGTCCCTGAAAAGGGTCAAAGATCATTTTTAAAAGTCTAAGGAAATTGTGATTCCAGGAGATCACTAACTTGATTACAAAGGCTTTAAAGTAATATTTTCAGGAAAGAGAGAAAAAAGAATTATGATGAGCAATAAGAATAATATATAAAGATGATTGTATAGGAGGTTTGAAGTAACAGAAAATAAGAAATACTCATTTTCTGTAATTTTCATAAGCTACTCACTGAGTAAATGTTTTAAACAGCTAAAATTAAATTCTAGATACTAATAAGTAAATACCACCTATGAACACTGACACTTTGCAGTAGGCATTTCATGCATAGAAATGCAAAATGGGAGAGAATCATTTTCAGACAGAAACATATCTACTCATGAAGGAATAATTAATAGTGCTATACATCAAATGTTATTCCCAAGAAAATCTCTGAACTTAAGAATGGAGGTCCATATACAGATCATCTTATAAAAAGTGTAGTATAGACAGCTGGCCAGGTAGAAACTCTGACCACTGCTCTTTTCGGGATTGTTGGGAGGGAAGTAACAATACATTTTAGCCTGTAGGAGGAAGAAGTCAGGGAAGAGAATAAATTCTACAGTGGACGATGCTCAATAAAGGCAAAAACAAGATGGAAATAATAACCATATTAAGATTAGCTTGGCCTATGGGAAAAAAATTTGGAACAAAACATATAACCACAATGTAAGTTGGGATCATAAATAAAAATGAATGTAGAATGGACGAACTATCTTGGTGAAGGCTTAGCCAACTGGGGGACTGGCTAAGTGCCATTTATTTATAAGGGGGATTTGAAAGACAAATTTTGAACAAAGTTGCTGCAGTTACCAATAACCATGATGATTTATAATAATGATAAGACAGTTAATGCAAACATTTGCAGATTAACTTGTTATTAATAATGAAATATGATTATGTCTTATCAACTAGAGAGTTTTACTTGGAACATGCTTACGACTGTTCATCTTTCAAGAACTATAATAGGGCTTCCCTGGTGGTGCAGTGACTGAGAGTCCGCCTGCCGATGCAGGGGACACAGGTTCGTGCCCTGGTCCGGGAAGATCCCACATGCCGCAGAGCAGCTGGGCCCGTGAGCCATGGCCGCTGAGCCTGCGTGTCCGGAGCCTGTGCTCCGCAACGGGAGAGGCCACAACAGTGAGAGGCCTGCGTACCACCCTTCCCCCAAAAAAAGAACTGTAATAAAACACGTAATAATTATGTCATTCTTGTGGCTTGAGAAGGTAAGTAACGCTCATCTTTTCTCTATGAGAGGTAACAAATAAGGGCACTTTTGCAGGATACCTGTCCTTGAGGATTTTTAGGCAACACTTATCATGTGGGTTGATAAAAAGGGGAATGATGAGATCAATTCCACCCATAATTACAAACGTAGTGTTGCATATGAGAATGCATTCATGTGAGAGACGATCAACAGCCTGAAACATTTGGCTACTGCTGTGAAAGACATCCTCATCATGACTGAGGACCTAAATCACCTTGCCAAGAAGTTTTGCCAAGATAGAGGAGCAGAATGTGGAGTTCTTTCATTTGATATATAGAAGAAAGGGTCTTCAATACAAGACAGATTAACTTTGGATAGAGCCATCCCCACCCATCACCATTCTTATCTGACAGAAGAAATTCACTCACAGAACCATTTGTTATGGAGGATGTCATTCTGAAATGGCTCACCTGACAAATATTTTTGGCCACAGGAATAATATAAACCTTTCCATTAAGGCCCTAGAGTCAGCATTATAGATATGGTTTTTGGTTTTTGTTTGTTTTGTGTGTGTGTGTGTGTGTGTGTGAGACTCACTTTAGGTGCACTTTACTACAGTATTTGCTCTATTGCGTGGTTGGGAACTGAACACACAATATCTCCAAGGTATTCCTGCCCTGTTTTTTTTCTTAAAGCATCTTTATTGGAGTATAATTGCTTTACAATGGTGTTTAGTTTCTGCTATATAACAAAGTGAATCAGCTATACGTATACATATATTCCCATATCCCCTACCTCTTGCACCTCCCTCCCACTCTCCCTATCCCACCCCTCTAGGTGGTCACAAAGCACCGACAGATACTGTTTTTAACATATGAGGCCTTTCAACCAGAGATTCTGTAACGAAAGATCAGAGACAAACTGAAAACTCTCCTTTGCTGGAGAAAATCGTTCTGTAAGCTGAAATCAAAAGTAACAAAGCTCATTTTTTTTTTTTAACGTTATCTACTTTTTTTTAAAATTACTTTATTTATTTATTTTTGGCTGTGTTGGGTCTTCGTTTCTGTGCGAGGGCTTTCTCTAGTTGCAGCAAGCGGGGGCCACTCTTCATTGCAGTGCATGGGCCTCTCACTGTCGTAGCCTCTCTTGTTGCGGAGCACAGGCTCCAGACGTGCAGGCTCAGTAGTTGTGGCGCACGGGCCTAGTTGCTCCGCGGCATGTGGGATCCTCCCAGACCAGGGCTCAAACCCGTGTCCCTTGCATTGGCAGGCAGATTCTCAACCACTGTGCCACCAGGGAAGCCCCAAAGCTCATTTTTTGAGAAAACCAGAATCTACCAACACCTGGAAATGCCAGGTGTTTTTGGAAGGTTACTTCTCCTCAGATGACCTGAAAGTGAGCTGTGCAGTCATAATGCTTACTGTGCTGATTGGCAGGACTTATGAAAATTCACCTCCCTGACTTGACAGTAAAGGATGTGGTATGACATAAATTCTACCTTAAAACCTCGGAAATTCCATTGCTCCTTGAAACAAGCCTATTCTCATCTAGCAAAACCAGTAATGGGAGTTATGATTCCTTTTTTTTTTTTTTTGCTATTACAGACATTTGTCATTACAAGGTTTCTGCATTTGTAGACAGAAATGAAAACTCAGAATTGACTGTCAAAAGATGATTTTCACAGAGCCATGTAAGTTCACTCCACAGTGTTTACTTCTTATCCAAGCCAAAAATATCTGCTTTCTCATTGAAATTTAAAGTTGAACACAATTAAGGTTTACATTTTGGGTTTTATACATAATTTATATTACTATAATTTTTAAAGCAATAAACATTTTTTACATTAAAGTTGAGAATAAGAGAGGCCTTTTTAAAATGTGTTTTATATTATATCTCCATGAAGGAAATGAATATCCAGTGCAATAAAAAGATGATACTAAGTGTGTGTGTGTGTGTGTGTGTGCGTGTGTGTGTGTGTGTATGTGTATTCCCAGTAAAAAATTTAATAGCTTCCATCAGATTCTCAAACAGATTCATGACCCATAGAAGGTCAAGACTACTAATAAAAAGTTAGTTCACGGGCTTCCCTGGTGGCAGTGGTTGAGAGTCCGCCTGCCGATGCAGGGGACACGGGTTCGTGCCCTGGTCTGGGAGGATCCCACATGCCGCGGAGCGGCTGGGCCCATGAGCCATGGCCGCTGAGCCTGTGCGTGCTGTGGGAGAGGCCACAACAGTGAGAGGCCCACGTACCGTAAAATAAAATAAAATAAAATAAAATAAAAAGTTAGTTCACAATCATGTCCTTGGTTCTATTCTATTCAACCTTGTAATAAATATTAGGTTGAACCATATACTACTGCCCATGTGTGACCATTTTTGACCTACAAAAACAGCAGTTTTACAAGGCTCAGCCTAATATCTTAGATAAATTGGTAGGAAACATGAAAACTAAGGAAGAATCATATATTGGACCCAGAATCACATCTTAAAAAAAATCTGGGCCTTCTGAGATATGGGATAGAAATTTACTACAATGAAAGAGAACAAAGACAAATGTAAAATCCTGTGTTGAGTCGGATAAACAAAGTTTTTCAAGTGTAGGATGGCAGAGATATTTCACCATCAGGTAAAAGAAACCCCAAGGATTTAAATGATGACAAGCTCAATATGAAATAATGACACGGCAGGGCTGCTAATGAAGGTAAAGCAACCTTAGCATTGGGAGAACTGTAGACTTTCACTGAGTGCTCTTTTTATGCAAGACTTTGTTTCTGGATGTACTTTATTTAACTCTCATAACAGCACTCTGAAGTAAGTATTAACAGCTCTCTTTTACAGGTAAGAAACTGAGCCTCAGAAAAGCTACATAACTTGTCCATAGCTAGTAAATGTCGGTGCTAGAAAATGTTGTAATCATAATTATTAACAATAATTATTGGTGAAATATATTGAGCTCTTCCTGCAAACTAGGAACTAAGATACAGCATATTACTACATTATTTCATTTAACACTGATATTAATACTTATAACAACCTTATTAAGTAAGTACTATTCCCATTTTACAAATGAGAAAATTGAGGGTCAGAGATTGTATCTAGCCTGATAGGTCTTCACTCTCCAGCACCAGACACAAAAACAAAAGCACAGAGTATTTAACCAGCTCCCATAATTGGGAAAGGTCAAATCCCTTATTTTATGTATATCTCCAAATGGTTTTGCTTCTTTGATCAAATTATGACTAATACACATGTATAAATCAATCCATATTTAGGTTTATATAAAACTCTGGAAGATTTTACACCAAAATGTTTACAATGATTACATATGGGAAAGAGAATTTGTAGTGATTTCTGACTTTTGCTTGCTCATATGTATACTCTGAATTCTTAACAGTGAATGTGTTACTTGACACCTAAAATTTTTACAATGAAGTAATTTTTAATGCTTTTCATTAATGAGTCCATTTATTAGAAAAAAAATAGTGGAACTGAACCCATTCATTTGAATTCTACAGTGGTATCACGAGTGCATGCAAGTTCCCCAATACTCAGACAAGTCAACAAATATATGGGAAAGAGTGATAAAAGCTAAATTCTGTATTTAAAAAGAAAATTAATGGAGCCAGAATAGTCATCTGCCGTGTAAATGTACAAGCTCAGTTGTACCATTTGTTTCTGTAAACACATAGGGGAAAATTCATACTGCCGCCATGATGCTTCACAGAGGTGGAGGTCTGGACTTAGGAGCACCTGACGCTGCTCTGAAAGGCCCAGTCATGTCCACAGAGGCTGGGTGTGCGGCCTTTGGGGTAGTTATCTGCAGAGTTTGGAAGCAGAGAGAGGTGAAAGGCAAGTTGTAGTGACACATTCAAGATGATGAGCCCAAGGTCAGTGCTGAGAAGCAAAGAATAAAGGAAAAAATAGGATTGAAAGAGAGAATCAGGTAAGATGTTCAGGGAGAAGTAGGAAGTTTTGTGTAGATGAGAAATAGAGCTGAGCTAGCAGATGAGGGCAAATGAGCAAGCTGGGGGTGAGGCAGGAGAAATGGGGAGAGGACAAGGAGAAGTGGCAATGAAAAGTGCAGGAAACAGTATTCCACGTTTTCTGACTTGCATGAAAAACCACCTCCTTTTTGTGCTTCTCTTTTTCATCTTTTCCTTTCATCTCTCACCTTCCTAGCCCCATAGTTCCCTTCCCTCTGCCATTTTCTCCCTTGCTGTGTTGTATCAAATTAAAATCCCTTTGTCCTGTGAAGCCTAAAATTGATGTAAGTAGGGAAAGAGAGAGGATATAGAAAGAGAGAAAGTAGGAGGAAAGAGGTTATGGCCATGTACCACATGTCTCCAGTGAATTAAAAAATTGCAAATGAGACTAAAGAAAGCTTATGCATAATGCAGAGAAACTCAGATAGAACTTGGGGAACTCTTTGTCTGGGGTTCTGCCACAGATGTGAAAAGATTATAGTCTTTATTTGGGCTGTGAGTTGGACATATTTACAAGCATTGTGTTTCGTGAAAACAGAAGTGTAAGTTAAGTTTGATTTTCTGGCAAAAAATGTTAGAATGTATAAATATATATATATGTGTGTGTGTATGGGATTTTTTATAAGATTATTATTTAGGGCAGGGGTCAACAAACTACTGCCCAAGGGTCAAATCCAGGATGCTCTGTTTTTGTACAGCCAGTGAGCTGAGAATAGTTTCATGTTTTTAAATGGTTGAAAGAAAAATCAAAAGAAGAATTATACTTTGTGACACATGAAAATAATACAAAATTCAAATTTAAGAGTTCAAAAATAAAGTTTTATTGGAAGAGAGTCACACTATTCATTTATGTACTGTCTCCAGTTGCTTTCACTCTGCAGTGGCAGAGTTGTATACTGACAACATATTTGCTATCTGGCCCATTACAGAAGAGTGTGGACTGCTGACTTAGGGTGTTGTTTATTGAAAGGGAAAAGTACATTCTCACAGTTTGAGAGAAATGAGGTACTTCCAAAGGGTCAGAATGTCACTCTTTCAGTGACCGCCCCCCCCACCTTTTAGACCCCCTACTCTGTCTTCTCCAATATAGTGCTATCCCAGAAAAAGAAATCTATGAGTGTGTTAGTCTGTTTCCTTGTTAAAGGTTTTTGTTCTTTGTTTTTGCGCATAAACAACAGCACCCAGATTCTTATTCTGGTGTTATTGTCACTGTTTGGTAAAATTAATTTGGTAAACAAATGATTGAATAATGAATGAGTTTAAATGCCAAGTACATCCCATTCTTGTTTTGCATGTTTACCGTTGTATTTCTGGAGGATGATACATCAACAAACCAAAGGAAAAACCATCTTCTTCAGATAAACCCCCAGGCAATAATAAAATTGTCTTAATTATTCAGCTCATGATCTAGACTTTCTAAGGTCCTTTCTGAATATTAAGTAAAACATTATGCTAAGTGAAAAACTATGACAGAGCTCTCAAGGACCACGGGGTCTTCATGCTCAGCATAGCAGAAGCCTTTAGCAGGTAAATCAGCTACACTTTTATCACAGAGAGCTTTTGCAGAATTTTTAAAAACAGAAGATACATAACTTTGAAAAAATATAGTTTAATTGTGTAGTCTTCATAGAGTTCACAAGTGTAAGAAGGAGATTTCAAATATCATAGAAATAATACACCCTTAAGATGACAGCCTTTTCAGAAGCCTAACCAAACACTTCACTAAAACTCACTCTATGTGTTACAAAGGACATCTTATTAACTCGCACATAAGTTCAACTAGAGAAATGTGTAAGTGATGTTTCTTTTTTTTTAAATGGTAAAAATTCAGCACTACAGCTACAGCATTAAATACTTTCACAGCTGGCTTTGTAAAACTTCTCTTTTATTCAAATTTATTGGGTTTGATGTAGATGAGACAACTGTTTTTATAAACAATCAAAATCAAAGCATGATGTTGATACTGAAAAAATAAAAGCGAAAGGTAATTTTTCTCTCAATGCACTTGTTTTCTAGATTAATTGGTTCATGGTATCCATCCTTTAGAACATTTAGGTAAGTGAAATAGTGGATCTATTAAGCAATATCAAAATAATCAGAATTATAAAAATCATCAGTAAAGCTAAAGTGGCAGGTTCAGATACTGTGTTTCACCCATATAGCTTCAACCTGTAATCCTGCTAGAAGCTGTCACCCCATTAACCATCAACCTTCCAATTAGAGCTTTGGGGGTAAACTTTTGTAATTGGTACAATATTTAAAAGTTACCAGTAATTATATAATTTATAAAAGTTGCCACTTGTTATGACAAAGCTACTCATGGGAGATAGGGAATACATGTAATTTAATGTAACAGGCTGATTGTATAAATGGTTTAGCCACATCACTATTATTATTATTTGCAGAACAGTAAGTAATGGTTCAGTGCAGTCTAAAGCTCATCACTTACTGTGTGCTTACATCGTACGCTGCTGGTTCAGGTCTTTCTTTTTAAGAGCACTAGTTGATGATATCAGATGCAACAGAAAAGTGACATCTCTAGACCCTTACTCAGAATCAGTGTAAAACAAGTTTGTGTTTCAATCCATCAAAAAGAGGGTTGCTTCCAAAACAGGATTGGTGCCATGAATTAAGAGCAAATGAAAGTGGACAGAAAGGATGTAGCTGTAATTTGAGAGGCCCACTGATAAACTCCTCACTCAGTTGTTGATTCTGTACACAGGGCATTTGGTGGAGATGGTGTGCTATTTAATGTAGAAAGTCACATCCAGCTTCCTTGTTACTATTAGTCCAGCTACGCTCTTTACAAACCTTAGAATTGTGATGCATGAATTACAGCTATTTTCAAATTTGGCACATGCCTCGACTTCTGTATTTAAAAATGCATGTTTAAATTTCATCACAAATTGATATCATTTATGATGGTTCCAACATAGGAGATGTCCACAATGATACACTGGGTTGGCCAAAAGGTTTGTTCGCGTTTTTCCATAAAATCTTATGGAAAAACTTGAACAACATTTTGGCCAACCCAATAAGTCCTCAAACTTAACTTGGAAAACAATTATTCCTTATCCTTTTGCAAACTGCCTTCTAAGCCTACCTGCTTTATGAATTAAGTATGTGAAGTATTAGTGTAAGGTCTATAATTATAAGGTATTGTTTTCCTTGGTTTTGTGGTTATTTAGGTATGGTAAGCCTAACAGATCAAGAGACAATTGCTGTTGAAAAGACAGCTTGCTGATCACAGCTCCCAAGTGGAGGGGGCACATAACACCATGGAGGGGCCATATAAGGAAACACCAGGGTCAGTCAGGAGGCAGAGGGAGGGGGCAAAATGTGAGCAAGAGCTTTTTCTATGGCTTCCACAGTAAGCAACGGGTGAGGCAGATTTAGGACTGGCTAGTTTGAATAATTTCAGTGGGCTCTGGGGCATAGGGGCTGTTCCTAGTTGTCTGGTATCTGCTCCTTGGGTAATTAGGACAGGTGGATAATGACCCGGAGTACTGGAACCCAAAGTAAAGGAGGTGGCTGGGAATGTGGGCTCTGATTTGGTTGAGTTACATTTGAAAAGCTCACTCACTGGCGAGTTGTTTATCAAAGAATTAGCTAACCCTGGGAAAAGCAGTTCCTCCAGGGTCAGCAAGGGTCATAATGTTAAAGCATCAGAACACAGAAAATAAGACATGGTTAATATAAGCATTCAGCCATCTGTATTGTATAGTGTTAAATGTGTTTCTTTTTATTATGAAAAATGGCTTTGGTTTGTATTATTACTGATAAGACTGAGACAGTTCAGTGGAAACATTTTCATATTGCTTTTCTCCTCTGGAAACTCTGTTATCTTCCATCAATTTTATCTCATGTCTTCTGACTCAGAGAAGGAATCATCTCTACCCTAATTATGAATATTGGTCTTCATCTTACTGCTTTAATACCAATTCTAAAGCAATTTTTCATGAATAATTGTCTCTCTTAGTGTATACTTTGAATTTTCTTGTTTTTTTCATCTCCTCTACTTACAATGTGTTCAGATCGCCTCTGTTCTAAAATCTTTCCCTGTATAGGGTTGACACATCAAGCAATTACCATAGCATTCTCTTTTCTTCACTGTTAAAATTCTTGAAAATTAGTCTGCATCTATGGCTTCCCAGGCCTTGCTTTCACTTCTTAATCCCTTATAGTCTGGTTTCTGCTCCACACTTTTATTGTGATCAAATTTAGCAATATTTTCTAAGCCCTCCAATCTCCTTATTTACCTGCAGAATTTGAGGCTATTGTCCTCTTGATTAAATTGTCCATTCCTCTTAAATATGTGGCATCAAATGATCTAGATAAAACTGTTAGGTCACTTCCAGTCTCCTTCCATGGCTTCCATAAAGCTCTCTACTCTCCTCACAGAGAGAACTCTTTCTCCAGCCCAGAGTCACACTGATAGAACAGTGCATATTATCCCAGGCTTGAGCTGACCAATGAATAAGAAACCAGAGGTCTGGGCTTCCCTGGTGGCACAGTGGTTAAGATCCCGCCTGCCAATGCAGGGGACACGGGTTCGAGCCCTGGTTCGGGAAGATCCCACATGCCGCGGAGCAACTAAGCCCGTGCACCACAACTACTGAGCCTGCGCTCTAGAGCCCATGAGCCACAACTACTGAGACCCGCGTGCCTAGAGCCCACGCTCTGCAACAAGAGAAGCCACTGCAATGAGAAGCCCGCACACCGCAATGAAGAGTAGTCCCCGCTCGCCGCAACTAGAGAAAGCCCGCACGCAGCAACAAAGACCCAAGGCAGCCAAAAATAAAATTAATTAAAAAAAAAAAAAGAAACCAGAGGTCATTTTGAGTGATAGTCTATCAATTCTGAAGATACTGGAACCATGAACTGAAGAAAGAAATGAGTTGGAGTCTCTGGGATTTGAGTTTTCACCAGCAAAGCCTCTGCCAGTGACACCCCTTTTGGGGCCGCAATTCATATGTCAGAGCAGCAGTGAAAATGCAGCAGTGACAGAAAAGAGGGTATGCCCTGAGTAACCTACATGGTCTGATGAAGACATAACTGGCTCCTTACCTCCCCTTGATATAGTCTGTATTCTGTTGTATCAAGTCTCTTAGTCACAAAAGGAAATCACTACATGATTACGTGACATGTAGTTGGGATTACTAGTTTTTGTCTTTGGCAAAGTTATACAGAAGAAGTATCAATGCACATGACCAGAGGGAAGGAAATGGGGAATGCACTGACCTGGCCTTCAGAACTTTGGCAGCTTAGAATGTAGTGATGGTTAATTTTGTCAACTTGACCTGCCACAGAGTGCCTAGATTAAACATTATTTCTGGATATGTCTATAAGAGTGTTTCTGGATGAGTTTAGCATTTGTATCCAGTGGACTCAGTAAAGCAGACTGCCCTCCCCAGTGTAGATAGGTATCAGCCAATCCACTTCAGGCTTGAATAGAACAAAAGGTGGAGGAAGGTGCTTCCTGTATGTCTCATCTCATCTTCTCCAGCTCTCAAACTGGGATTTATACCATTGATGACTTCCCTAGTTCTCAGATCTTTAGACTTGGACTGAATTACACCACCAGCTTTCCTGGGTCTCCAGCTTCCAGACCACAGATTGTGGAACTTCTCAGCCTATATAAACGTGTTAGCCAATTCATCATAATACATTATCAATCTATCTATATTTTTATATGTTGCATAACAAATTTTATATGTATAATATATATTATATATATGTATGTGTATATACCCATCTTACTTGTTCTGTTTCTCTGGAGAAGCCGGTCTAATACAGATATAGTGGGAGGAAGGATCAGGCTTTTGGATAGAGTCCCTCTAGGAGCCTTATTGATTTTCCTTGTTAATCTGTCCTCTACACTGCCCCCTGATAAGCCTTCAGCTATGTTCATACTGCTACTCTGGTGGTCTTTCCCCAAGACCTTTCCCAACTTAATATAGTCATTTCGCTCTGGCATTCCAGGCCCTCCTTCGCATGATCTCAATATATTTCCCAGCTGCAGTTCCCTGTAAACTGGCTCTTCCTTTAGTGAACCCCTTATTATATTCCCACTTTTCTTTTGTTCATATGGTTTCTCCCCCTACTTAAATCCCTGGCTCCACTGGCTCACCCAGTGTTTATTCAGCACTTATTATGTACCAGGCACTTTGCTAGACAGTGGGGATTCAAACATGAGCAAAAGCAGCACAGCCCCTGCCCTCATGGAGTTTTTAAACCAGTGGGAAGACAGATATTAATCAAATACCACAGATTCATGTAAAATTGCAACTCTGATAAGTGCAAAGAAAAAAAAAAGACACTCAGAACACCCAGAATTACCAAAACATTTAAGAAGGGAACCTCACGGAGATGTTCAGGAAAGAGAAACTGAGTGTGGCAGTGTGACTACAGTACAGAGCACACACTCATTCCTGCTGCCCAAATCCTTCTGATACACTGAGCCTCCTAGAAGCCCTTCTGTTCAATTCAGCAGTAAGTTGTGATCACTTAGTTGATTCACCCTAGACTTTGTGTATATCACTTTTATGCCCTTTCTCTTGCTCTACCTCTTATCTAATCTTCCCTTTAGATAATAATCAACTCAAGGTTAGAGACTCTGATATCAAATCTTTGTATTTTTTTGGTCATCTCCTGGAACAATGCTTTGAACAGAGTAGGTGCTCATTAACTATATATTTACTAAATGAATGGTCTTAAATTTCCCAAACATGTGTCTAAATAATATATGCTCTGATGAAATTTTCATGAGCTAAACAAAAAATACTATAGAAAAAATGAGATGATGCTACAATCTGTAAAGTAGACAACCAGTCTCTAGACTATTGAAAACTGATTAGGCATCTATAGGAGAAGGAAATAAAAACAACTATCTACATGTATGTATGTATTGCATAATAGTGAAAAGCACATGCTTTGGAATCAGACTACCTGGTTTCAAATGCAACCTCCACCAATTACTAGTTGTGTGACCTTTGGCAAATAATCTTTAAAATGGGAATGATACTCATAGCACCTATCACATAGGATTGGGTGAAGATTAATCAAGCTAAAATATGTAAAGCATTTGAAACATAGTGTACATTGCCATACGCCTCAAGAACCTGTCACTCCTCAATCACATGGGAGAAGTTTGGTTGTCACTTCTCAAGTTCTCTCTCCCAACTCCCCCAAATCAGGCTAGGGTAATCATCAGGGCTCTGCATGGAACACATCTGGCAAGATCAGGTGCTAAACAGAAGGGGGAGTCATCACAGGGAAGTCACAAGATGGGGTAAGGAAACAAAGCATCAGAAGCAGACAGAGGTGGATTCAAATCTACCTCTACCAAGTTATTCCAGCTCTCAGAACCTCAGTGTCCTCTCTTGCAGAACGGAATTGTTGCAAGGATTAGAGAATGGGGCCTGGCTTTTATGGTATAACCTCTAGGCCCCAGGGAAAACCCTTTCCTCCTCAGAGTCCTCAATAAAGTGAGATATCCCTTTACCAGAAACTAAGATTGATTCCATGATAACTTGGTAAAAGGTTCCCTTTATACCAAGGTATGTAGATATTCTATTGTTCAGAAAGCAAGACACTCAGTGATATAGATTCATTGTCTCTCTCTTCAAACAAGAAGGCTTGATATCTACCAGAGGAGTATCTTTACCTCTAGTGAAACTACTAATTGTTTTATACTTTCATTTACTTTCCATATACCTGGCCAAATTCTCATGTTAAAAATTTTTTAATTAAAAAATATTTATACCTATCTATTATCTTAGAGAAGCTCCTAGCAATTCTGTTGATTCTGAGAAATGCAATATTCCTTTTGGCATCTAATTATCACTTTCGAAATGTAGAGATTTGGGGGCATATTTTTATGATGCCTCACAACATCCTAACAATGTGTTACTGTTTAGACTTTCTCTGAGAGTCTGTTCATAGTCAGTGGCTGCTTTTCTAAAACAAGACCTCTATGACCTCATCAGGACCTTTTAGATCTAGAAGGCAGATACAAGGAAATGAAAAATTTAAAAATATATATAGACAGAGGAAATGTTACCACAGAACGGCTGTGGGTGGCGACCTTACTGAGTTTACTCAGGTCTCACCAGCCAGAACAGTGCCAGGCTCCCAGAGGACGCTGTCAGCATAGAAGCCATGTGGCTGACAGGGTCTTGGTGCTCTGGCCTGGTGTCACGCCTGAGTCTATGAGGTGGGAGATCCGAGTTCAGGACACTGGACCACCAGAGACCTCCCGGCCCCAATGTAACATCAATCAGCGAGACGTCTCCCAGAGACCTCTGTCTCAATGCTACAACCCAGCTCCACCCAACGTCCAGCAAACTCCAGTGCTGTACACCCCATGCCAAACACTAGCAAGACAGGAACAAAACCCCACCCATTAGCAGAGAGGTTGCCTAGAAACATACTAAGCTCACACACACGCCCAAAACACACCACACAATGTGGCCCTGCCCAACAAAAGACAAGATCCAGACCCACTCACCAGAATACAGGCACCAATCCCCTCCACCAGGAAGCCTACACAAGTCACTGAACCAACCTCACCCACTGGGGGCAGACACCAAAAACAACAGGAACTACGAACCTACAGCCTGTGAAAAGGAGACCCCAAACACAGTAAGTTAAACAAAATGAAAAGACAGAGAAATATGCAGCAAATGAAGGAGCAAGGCAAAAACCCACCAGACCAAACAAATGAAGAGTAAACAGGCACTCTACCTGAAAAAGAATTCAGAGTAATGATAATAAAGATGATCCAAAATCTTGGAAATAGAATGGAGAAAATACAAGGAACGTTAACAAGAACTAAAGAGCAAACAAACAATGATGAACAACACAATAAATGAAATTAAAAATTCTCTACAAGGAATCAATAGCAGAATAACTGAGGCAGAAGAACGGATAAGTGACCTGGAGGATAAAATAGTGGAAATAACTACCGCAGAGCAGAATAAAGGAAAAAGAATGAAATGAATTCAGGACAGCCTCAGAGACCACAGGGACAACATCAAACACACCAACATTCAAATTACAGGCATCCCAGAAAAAGAAGAGAAAAAGAAAGGGTCTGAGAAAATATTTGAAGAGATTATAGTTGAAAACTTCCCTAACATGGGATAGGAAAGAGTCAATCAAGTCCGGGAAACACAGAGAGTCCAATGCAGGATAAATCCAAAGAGAAACATGCAAAGACACATATTAATCAAACTATCAAAAATTAAATACAAAGAAAAAATATTAAAAGAAGCAAGCGAAAGAAAACAAATAACATATAAGGGAATCCCCACAAGGTTAACAGCTGATCTTTCAGCAGAACCTCTGCAAGCCAGAAGGGAGTGGCAGAACATATTGAAAGTGAAGAAAGGGAAAAAAGTACAACCAAGATTACTCTACCCATCAAGAATCTCATTCACATTCGACGGAGAAATTAAAACCTTTACAGACAAGCAAAAGTTAAGAGAAGTCAGCACCACCAAACTAGGTTTACAACAAATGCTAAAGGAACTTCTCTAGGCAGGAAACACAAGAGAAAGAAAAAACCTACAATAACAAATCCATAACAATTAAGAAAATAGTAATAGGAATATACATATTGATAACTACTTTAAATATTAATGGATTAAATGCTCCAACCAAAAGGCACAGATTGGCAGAATGGATACAAAAACAAGACCTGTATATATGCTGTCTACAAGAAACCACTTCAGACCTAGGGACACATAGAGACTGAAAATGAGGGGATGGAAAAAGATATTCCGTGCAAATGGAAATCTAAAGTAAGCTGGAGTTGCAATTCTCATATCAGACAAAAGAGACTTTAAAATAAAGACTGTTACAAGAGACAAAGAAGGACACTACATAATAAAGGGATCAAACAAAGAAGAAGATATAACAATTGTAAATATTTATGAACCCAGTATAAGAGCACCTCAATATATAAGGCAAATACTAACAGCCATAAAAGGGGAAATTGACAGTAACACAAAAATAGTAGGGGACTTTAATACCCCACTTTCACCAATGGACAGATCATCCAAAATGAAAATAAGGAAACACAAGCTTTAAATGACACATTAAACAAGGTGGACTTAATTGACATTTATAGGACATTCCATCCAAAAACAACAGAATACACTTTCTTCTCAAGTGCTCATGGAACACTCTCCAGGATAGATCATATCTTGGGTCACAAATCAAGCCTTGGGATATTTAAGAAAATTGAAATCATATCAAGTATCTTGTCCAACCACAACGCCATGAGACTAGATATCAATTACAGGAAAAAGTCTGTAAAAAATACAAACACATGGAGGCTAAACAATACACTATTAACTAACCAAGATATCACTGTAGAAATCAAAGAGGAAATCAAAAAATACCTAGAAACAAATGACAATAGAAACACGATGACCCAAAACCTATGGGATGCAGCAAGAGCAGTTCTAAGAGGGAAGTTTACAGCAATAAAATCAATCCTACCTCAAGAAACAAGAAAAATCTCAAGTAAACAACCTAACCTTACACCTAAGGCAATTAGAGAAAGAAAACAAAAAAAACCCAAAGTTAGCAGAAGGAAAGAAATCATAAAAATCAGATCAGAAATAAATGAAAAAGAAATGAAGGAAACAATTGCAAAGATCAGTAAAACTAAAAGCTGGTTCCTTGAGAAAATAAACAAAATTGATAAACCATTAGCCAGACTCATAAGAAAAAAAGGGAGAAGACTTAAATCAACAGAGTTGGAAATGAAAAAGGAGAAATTACAGCTGACACTGCAGAAATACAAGGAATCATGAGAGATTACTACAAGCAACTATATGCCAATAAAATGGACAACCTGGAAGAAATTGACAAATTCTTAGAAAAGCACAACCTTCTGAGACTGATCCAAGAAGAAATAGAAAATATAAACAGACTAATCACAAGCACTGAAATTGAAACTGTGATTTAAAATCTTCCAACAAACAAAAGCCCAGGACCAGATGACTTCACAGGTAAAGTCTATCAAAACTCTTACAAAATACAGCAGAGGGAGGAACACTCCAAAACTCAGTTTAAGAGGCCACCATCACCCTGGTACCAAAAGCAGACAAAGAAGTCACAAAAAAAGGAAACTAGGGCTTCCCTGGTGGCCCAGTGGATGAGAGTCCACCTGCTGATGCAGGGGACATGGGTTCATGCCCCAGTCCAGGAAGATCACACGTGCTGCAGAGTGGCTGGGCCTGTGAGCCATGGCCACTGAGTCTGTGCGTGAGCCGTGGCCACTGAGTCTGCGCGTCTGGAGGCTGTGCTCTGCAATGGGAGAGGCCACAACAGTGAGAGGCCCACGTACCGCAAAAAAAAAAAAAAAAAAAGGAAACCACCAGCCTATATCACTGATGAACATAGATGGAAATATCCTCAACAAAATACTAGCAAACAGAATCCAACAGCACATTAAAAGGATCATACACCATGATCAAGTGGGGTTTATCCCAGGAATTCAAGGATTCTTCAAAATATGCAAATCAATCAATGTGATACATCATATTAACAAATTGAAGGAAAAAAACATATGATCATCTCAATAGATGCAGAAAAAGCTTTTGACAAAATTCAACACCCATTTATGATAAAAACTCTCCAGAAAGTAGGCATAGAGGGAACCTACCTCAACATAATAAAGGCCATATATGACAAACCCACAGCCAACATTGTTCTCAATGGTGAAAAACTGAAAACATTTCCTTTAAGATCAGGAACAAGACAAGGTTGTTCACTCTCACCACTATTATTCAACATAGTTTTGGAAGTTTTAGCCACAGCAATCAGAGAAGAAAAAGAAATAAAAGGAACACAAATTGGAAAAGAAGTAAAACTTGTCACTGTTTGCAGATGACATGATACTATACATAGAGAATCCTAAAGATGCTACCAGAAAACTACTAGAGCTAATCAATGAATTTGGTAAAGTAGCAGGGTACAAAATTAATGCACAGATATCTCTTGCATGCCTATACACTGATAACAAAAAATCTGAAAGAGAAATTAAGGAAACACTCCCATTTACCACTGCAAGAAAAAGAATAAAATACCTAGGAATAAACCTACCTAAGTTGGCAAAAAACCTGTACTTAAAAAACTATAAAGCACTGATGAAAGAAATCAAAGATGATATAAACATCTTTGATGGATGAGATGGAGATGGAGAGATGGAGAGATATACCATGTTTTTGGACTGGAAGAATCAACATTGTGAAAATGATTATACTACCCAAAGCAATCTACAGATTCAATGCAATCCCTATCAAACTACCCATGGTATTTTTTACAGAACTAGAACAAAAAATTTTACAATCTGTATGGAAACACCAAAGACCCTGAATATCAAAGTAATCTTGAGGAAGAAAAACGGAACTGGAGAAATCAGCCTCCCTGACTTCAGACTATACTACAAAGCAACAGTAATCAAGACAGTATGGTACTGGCACAAAAACAGAAATATGGATCAATGGAACAGGATAGAAAGCCCAGAGATAAACCCACACACATATGGTCACCTTATCTTTGATAAAGGAGGCAAGAATATACAATGGAGAAAAGACGGCCTCTTCAATAAGTGGTGCTGGGAAAACTGGACAGCTACATGTAAATGAATGAAATTAGAACACTCCCTAACACCATACACAAAAATAAACTCAAAATAGATTAAAGACCTAAATATATGGCCAGACACTGTAAACTCTTAGAGAAAAACATAGGCAGAATACTCTATGACATAAATCACAGCAAGATCCTTTTTGACCCACCTCCTAGAGAAATGGAAATAAAAATAAACAAATGGGACCTAATGAAACTTAAAAGATTTTGTAAAACAAAGGAAACCATAAACAAGATGAAAAGACAACACTCAGAATGGGAGAAAATATTTGCAAACAAAGCAATGACAAAGGATTAATCTCCAAATTATAGTAGCAGTGCATGCAACTCAATAACAAAAAAGCAAAAAACCCAATCCAAAAATGGGCAGAAGATCTAAATAGGCATTTCGCCAAAGAAGATATACAGATTTCCAACAAACACATGAAAGGATGCTCAACATCACTAATCATTAGAGGAATGCAAATCAAAACCACAATGAGGTATCACCTCACACCGGTCAGATTGGCCATCATCAAAAAATCTACAAACAGTAAATGCTGGAGAGGGTGTGGAGAAAAGGGAACCTTCTTGCACTGTTGGTGGGAATGTAAACCGATACAGCCGCTATGGAGAACCATATGGAGGGTCCTTAAGAAACTAAAAATAATATGACCCAGCAATCCCACTACTGGGCATATACCTTGAGAAAACCATAATTCAAAAAGAGTCATGTACCATAATGTTCATTGTAGCTCTATTTACAATAGCCAGGACAAGGAAGCAACCTAAGTGTCCATCGACAGATGAATGGATAAATAAGATGTGGCACATATATACAATGGAATATTACTCAGCCATAAAAAGAAATGAAATTGAATTATTTGTAGTGAGGTGGATGGACCTCGAGTCTGTCATAAAGAGTGAAGTAAGTCAGAAAGAGAAAAACAAATCCCGTATGCTAACACATATATATGGAATCTAAAAAAAAAAAAAAAAAGGTTCTGATGGACCTAGTGGCAGGACAGGAATAAAGACACAGAGGTAGAGAATGGACTTCAGGTCATGGGGAGGGGGAAGGGTAAGCTGGGATGAAGTGAGAGAGTAACATGTACATATATACACTACCAAATGTAAAATAGCTAGCTAGTGGGAAGAAGCCACATAGCAGAGGGAGATCAGCTCGGTGCTTTGTGACCACCTAGAGGGGTGGGATAGGGATGGTGGGAGGGAGATGCAAGACGGAGGGGATATGGGGATATATGTATACATATAGCTGATTCACTTTGTTATACAGCAGAAACTAACACAACATTGTAAAGCAATTATACTCCAATAAAGATGTTAATATATATATATGTATGTATGTATTTGGTTTCCTAAACTATGCAAACCGGGAGTGACAGGAATATGCTGTGACTTTCACAACAGTTAAGTGACATTCTGGAGCAGGCACAGCATGCTTTCAAAGCTCATCACTTTACAGAATTTAAAAGGCTTGGAGTTAGATCTTGATGCCTCTATGGTACATGCCGAGTTCAGCTCTTTATTAGAGCCATGGGTATTGATTTTGATTTTTCCATATTTTTAATGTCATCTTGATTTGGATACATGGGCTCTGGTGGGATGAAATTGATTAGGACTAAGCCTAAGAAAAATTATTAAGTAGGCAAAATTTATTTTTATTGGTCTTTGCCTTTCTATTGGCATCCTTTCTTCCATGACAGCTGCTCACCCATCAGGTTTCCCAGGGCTTTCATAATGTTTCGGACTTCCATTAATGCTGGACCATTTTCCCTAGAAAATTCTTCATGTTCCAGCCCAGTGAAATTTATCTGTTGAGTGTTACCATCTCTCAGTCTTTGCTTAGTGACAACTAACCACTATGATTTACAACATCTATTCTGATGAGTTAGTGAGTACTTAGTCTGCTTGGGTTGCTATAATAAGATATCATAGACTAGGTGGCTTAAACAACAGACATTTATTTCTCATGGCTCTGGAGGCTAGGAAGTGTAAGATCAAGGTACTCGCAGATCTGATGTATGGTGAGGGCACTTCCTGCTTTGTAGTTGGTCATCTTGTTGTGTCTTCACATGGCAGAGAGGGGAGAAAGACAGAGAGAGAGAGAAAGCTCCCTTGCATCTTTTCTCATAAAGGCAATAATCTCATCATGAAGGCTCCACCTTGATGGCCTAATTACCTCCCAAAGACTTTCCCTTCAAATACCATCACCCTGGGGATTAGGTTTCAACATATGAATTTGGGGGTGATACAAACATTCAGTCCGTAGCAGTACTATCTTGATGAGCAATTTCTCCCTATGCTAGAATACTCTTAACTTCTCTGCTCCTTTGAAAAATTAAACTCACTCAACTCAAATATAATTTCTTTGAATCTTTCCTGATTCCTTCTAGGAATGATTAGTTACCTTTTATCCCAATACTTTGTATAGGTAGTCTATGCAATTGCTGATAAGACTTTATTATTTCATTTTCTTTTAATATTTTTGGGGTTTTTGCACTGTCCTCCTTTTCTCATTAAACTCGGAGATGTTCCAAGACTGGAATGTTCCCTTATTTGTTCTTACGTTTCCACTACCTAGTATAGAATCTGGTACTTAGTAATTGTTCAATAAATACTTACTGAATAAATCAATGACTACAATAATGTGAATGCGAAATCCTCTCAGATCTGTCAAGATATCTAACTTTTCAGAGGTTAAAGAGTAAACAATGTATCTCTCCACATTAAAGGATGCTTTGGGTAAATCTTTTTTTCCTGAAAAACTGATCCAAGGACAACAGCTTGCTCAGAGTCATAGCCAGCTGTACCACACATACTTTATCAGTAAACCTTGAAAATGACAGAGCCCAGCCCCACAGATCCTTTTGTTGTGAGGCTGTTTCTCTGGCCAGAATGATTCTGCATCATTGCTCTCTTTTTTGTGCCAGAGACAATTTAGCTGCACCATGTTCCCATCTAAGGATTTGGTATCCCCAATTCCCTGTGCGTAAACAATACATTCTTAAACAAGGCAAAACGGATATATTTCATCATAAAGTCTATTCAGTCACTGAGTCTCTTTTCCTTTTGGAAAATGACAGCACTCAGTGATTCCCAAATCCAGCCAGTCAGAGCAAAAAATATTTGGGGGTGAGCAGGCCTTTCTTCGGTGGCTCCCCCCGTCACATCACATCAGCAGCCATCTACACCTCCACATAGTTTAGGCAATGACCAAAGATATTCCATAAGCTGAAGTTACACTTCAAACACAAATGAGGAGAATCCATGTATAATGAGATATTCTCGTCATTCACACAGATGTGATTAACCTCCAGTGCAATCAGAAATAAAAGGATAATGCACCTCTACCCCTCATCATCAAAATTGCCTTGCTTCATGTCTTAACACAAGGAGAAGACCATGATGAAAGACATTTGTAGGGGTACTTTAGTGGATATTGCTTCCTATTGCTGTAGAAAACCATATTAAATAGCCATTTTTGTGGCCAAAATATGTAATCACAAATGTACGTTCTAGACTTTTGTGGGAAGCTAGATACAGGCTAAGTTAGCCGTGAAAAACAGATCATGTGGATCTTTGAATCATTTGCTTTGGCAGATATATTTATATAGTTCCTAGATATTTCCAGAAACAAATATAACATGTTGAAATGTGCAATATTTGGGACTGTGGTTAAGAAAGACATAATATATGTCAAGCAAAGGAGAAAAAAAAAACACATCTGGCCTTACCAGCATACTCTAGTTTATCACAAACCTACCTTTTATTTCCTATACTTCTCTTATTTCTCTCCTGTTCCAGACGTCTTTCTTTAATTACTTTGTATGCTGAAAATTCAGCTAGCTTTACCTAATTCCATATGTTTATAATCTTTTGTCTGAAATACTTCTGCTTGAGTTTCCTATATTCCATTTTCTAAATGTCTTTAATTAATTCCTCCAGCTACCCTCTTAATCTTATCCTCTCCCAATTTATCCAAGACCCTGCCATCGATTACTGTTAGATAATAACAATCTTTTTTTTCTCCCCTGGCATCTTCTCTTTTGCCCCAAATAGGAAGATGGCAGCATGAGTGGACAAATGATCCCACAACTCATTAGCTGTGTATAGAGTTTTGCACAAGTTTTCTTAATTCGCTAAACCTTGGTTTTCTCATCAATTTCATCTATTTTGTTCACTATACCCCAGATAAGTAAAAAAAAAAAAAAATAGACTAATTAATAACTGATAGAAGTAGTAGCCTTATGACTACATCCTGACCTGCTTGGTGGGAGATTTATCCCCTAACGAATACCTCCCAAATCCTCCTTCTATTTGCTCAGTGCTCCAAGACCTAGTCCTCCTGTCTGTCACATGGCATACAACCATGTTTCTCCCTTCCTCCTCTTGCCCACTGGAGGGGTACCCGTGTCTTCTGTGGATGCTGAAAGTGGCATCTATGCCAATGTTGTCCACTGTTGCCTTCCAGAGGCTGTAAGGTTGCCATTGCGCAAGGCTTAAGAGTATCCGTATCTGTAGCAAGGTTGCTGATTATCAAAGCCAGACAGAATATACTAACAAAAAAGATGCCTCTGTCTTTAACATCATTGCCATCACCATAGACAATCTGCTACCGCCTGTACTACTGCTTCTCCTACAGGCACCAGCAGTTCCCAATGTAATTGACAATTTGCATGTCAATGTCCCATGGGGGAGTTTAGAGAAATGACTCTTTTAATTTACATAAGCTCTGTTGTTACACCCCTCACCCTAGGACTTGGCAGGACTGCATGGGAGTTAAGCCAAGGAGCATCTGACAGACACCTAGTCACCCTTGGAATCATTCCTGTATACTCTCCACAAATCATGTTTGGACTTTCTTCTCTTTGAAAGAGCTTCCCTCCTCACCCTGGGCCTTCCCCAGCTACGTAGGCCTCTCTCACCTCCTCATTTTCCAGGTGCACTCACACACACAATCCTCAAATCGAGGTTAGGCTCAAGCTGTGACTCTTGCTAAAGGTAAGTTACCAATAATAGTAATGATCTTGTGATATTACTTTGAGGATTAAGTGAATAGTGTGTGTATAGTATGTGCAACACATTTAGAATGGCATCTGGGGGCTTCCCTGGTGGTGCAGTGGTTAAGAATCCGCCTGCCAATGCAGGGGACGCGGGTTCAATACCTGGTCCAGGAAGATCCTACATGCAGTGATGCAACTAAGCCCATGTGCCACAACTACTGAGCCTGCGCTCTAGAGCCTGCGAGCCACAACTACTGAAGCCTGCGCGTCTAGAGCCCCTGCTCTGCAACGAGAGAAGCTACCGCGATGAGAATCCCACGCACCGCAATGAAGAGTAGCCCCTGCTCACCGCAACTAAAGAAAGCCCACGTGCAGTAACAAAGACCCAACCAGCCAAAAATAAATTAAAAAAAGAATGGCATCTGGGGAGGAGGAACAGGGTTTCAAGGGGAGAAGCAGGCACCCTGGGACTGGTGTCTGAGAGGGGTCACACGATAGCCTTGGTGCACAACAGATCTCCAGGATGGGTATGTAATGTTCAACAGTAAACCCCGGAAAGAGGGTGTACTCCAAGACGAAGTGTCCGCTTGGTGAAATTCTACACACCAGGCCACACCTGCCCCACAGGCACCCCCAGTCGAATATGACTCATGAGGAGAGAGAAAGCTGTCAGGTTGGAAGGAGCCTTGAAGATGGGCCATGAGACATCTCAGCAATGATCTGCCTGGACCCACCTGAGCACAAAGTGGTAAGCTGCACATTCTACGAGAAACAGGTACAGGGGAATGTCCCCAACTAACACCATATTTTCTCTTCCAAAGAAGAATGAGAGTTTGAAATAGAGATTACATTGAGGTATAAACAAATATATATTGTTCCCTTATAAAAGGAAAATAGTCTCAAAATAGTCTATCTCTGAATCCTGAGTTCCTTTAATGCTTTAGTGACGTCATGTTATTTCACTCCCTTCAGTTCATTGAAACTGCTACCTCAGGGGTCAGTGATGGCCAACAAACTGAGGAAGCCAGTATCCTTTTCTCTGTCTCACTCTAGGTGATCGCTTTACAGAACATGATGTTTCTCTCTCTGGAGCCCTCACCACATCGCCTCCCTAAAACTTTTCTCTTCCTACTGCTACTTCTCTACTCTTAAGAATCTCTTCTTTTTTCTCCTCTTTAAACAGTTTTTAAACTCTGCAGTTTCTGCAGTCCAATACCATTCTTGTCCATATCCTTGTGCATTTGTCCATAATCTCTCCTTACTTGATACTTTCTCCCAGATAATCTTATCTACCATTAGGCTTTGGTTATCACCTTTATCCTTGGTTCTCAAAAATTTTAATGCATTAAAATAACCCAAGAAAATTTTTAGAAAATCAGATTCCTGGGCCGCATCCTCCAGGCAATCTGATTGACTATATCTGCGATGAGGCCCAAGAATCTTCATTTTTACAAGCATCTCGAAGCAAGTATCTTGGATGCAAATATTCATAGATCACCTCCTGAGACATACTAATAGAGATTGCTCATGACTTCCAAGTCACCAGTGTCTTAATGTTTCTTGAATTACAGACCCATATTTCCATCTAGCTACTTAATATTTCCATTTCCTAAAAGGTAATGCAATAGTCTGAAAGACAAATTTTATTACTTCATCCCCCTCCAAACACAATTTACTTCCTTGTTTGCACTTCTTGTCTTAAGTTAATAGCACTATCAACTCAATCTACAAACTAGAAATTCTCTCTATTATCATCCAATAAGTCACCCAGTTCTATTAATTTTATCTCCAAAATATCTCTCAAATGTATCCCTTAGCTCTGCCAAATTTAAATATCCATTGTTCTTTCCTGGGCAATTCAAATAGCCCCTTACCTGACCTCTCTGCTCCCAGGCTCTCTCACCTCCAGTCTTCTCCTCCACACTGCCAGCACTTCATTCTCTAAAAGGCAGATCCAAGCATGTCAGTACAATGCGAGAGCAAAAATCAAAACCAGAAACAAAAAAAACCTTTGATGTTTTCTTGGCTTACAGAATTGCTAATGCCCTAGTATAGCATTTAAGAATTTGCCCAATCTGAAACCAATCTCAAACCAAACCCCTTCTCTTCAGCCTTCTCACCATACATAACAGTAAGCTCACTATGTTCACCCCTATTATGCTGCCATACTTCAAGCATACTTCTCTGCTAACAGAATGCCCTTAACCCCATCACAAGATGTTGAAATCCTTTCCAAGGTTTCAAACCACACCTTCCAATGAAATATGTCAAAGACAAAATTATAAGCTGTTCCCATAATACTCCTCAAATGTGAAGATGTCTTCATTTATTTATTCATTAACCAAATATTTGTTAAACGTCTATGACACACTAGGTCCTATGTTAGGCACTGACAATTCAACAATGAATAAGAAAGATTCTGTTTGTGTGTGTGTGTGTTTGGTTGTGTGAGATGAGAGACATGAGGGGGAGAAAAGGAGAGAAAGAGTGTGTTTTGAAGGGAGAGGAGAGGACCCCTGTTTTGGAGGGCACTATGGATTGGCTTGCTCTTCTAAACCCAAACAACATTTCTAGGTACAGAGGTTGAAAAGCTAAAATCCACATGCATTACTTAGGGAAGGGCGAGCCTGTTATAACCAAAAGATCAAGCAATAATCCAGTGACTTAAAGAAGATTCAAGTTTCTTTTTTTCCCCCTCACTCATGGAATCATCCAAAATGGTTAAATGGACTTTGCTCCACAAAGTCATCCCGAAATCCAGAGTAGCAATACAGCTCTACATCCTCTGCCTTTATTGTTATCCACATGGTTGATCCTGGGTCAGATTCCAGCCAACAATAAGGAGAAAAAATGTGGATAAGGTATGACTATTGTCTTAAGGCATATATTACTTCTACTTGCATCTTCTAGGCAAGAACTTTGACATACAACCACATATAACTTCAGGGGAGACTGGAAAACAGAATGTAGCCATGTACTCAAGAAGGAGAAAATTGATTACTTCAGTCAACTAACAGTGCTTTTCATGAAACATTTCCTAGATTCTCTTATGGTGAGATTCCAGGTATTATCTTAGAGTTTGGATACTGATTCATTTCAGGAGAGAAGCAAAGTGAGGAGCTTCCATGTTGCTTGTGTAGATCATGGCAAAAGCACCCTGGTTCTGGAATGGACAACTACAGCAGTCACTTCCTGATTCTACAGGTAGTTTCCTCCTTTGGCAGATTCTTGGCAAACGCTGAGGTATCATTCTGGAACAGGCAGCCATGATGACGTATTTCTGATTCTGTAATAATTCTTCTGATTATGGTGGAGGCAGCACCTCCCCTGGCCCAATTCCACTGTGTGGATTTGGAAGTGTTTCCTGAATCTCAACATGGTTTTTCTTCAGCCCTCCCAGTGATTCTGTAAGTCACATAATACCATGTAATAACTCCCTGCATGCTTAGGTAGAGTGGATTCTATTCTTGATAACTGAGCTCTGAGCAATATACCTTTTATGTCTCCAAAAGCCTGAAATCTCCTTAGAGATCTCTGGCTCACACTTTCATGAATGTACAGACAATTTACACTGAATTCCAAAAAGCATTTACTAAGAGATATGTCAGTCTATGGATCCCCAAAGAGTGTAGGAAAGAGTATTAATTTCACTAATATTTCTAAGATCTGACCCTCAAACCTTAGTACCCAACTGCCCTACATTTTATAGACCTCGGAAGATCTGTTACGTTGGGGGCAGGGAGAAGTAATACAAGATGCCTAGTGAGTGAAGCCACAACCAGAGCTCTTTCTTTAAAATGTATTATATTTAAATTTCAATCAAAATGTCATTTATTATGAAAGGTACAGTATTTAGGAGAAACTGGACTGAGGTGTGAAATTTACTTTGAAATGCATCAAAAAAAATAAAGTGGAATGAGGAATGGATAGAAAAAGAGACACATGGATAGATACATGATAAAGCAAGTAAAGTAAAATGTTAACGGGGTAGAATCCAAGTGGCATATACATGGCTGCATACTGTAAAATTATTTCAGCTTTGCTGTATGTTTGAGACTTTTCACAATAAAATGTTGGAAAAATATTGTTCACTAAAAGTAATATGCTTCTTGTACATATGCAAACAGGACAGAGATATATCTTGAGAAAGGTAGTAATTCTCTATCTTTCTTTGATTTATCTACTGCCAATTTGGATGTATTCATCCATATTTTCCTTTGCTTATCACAAGCATAAAATATACATATGTAAATATAAGGATTTAATATCAAATGGGATAACAGTATACTGCATTTTGTAAATTGCTTTTTTACTTTATAAATGTGTCATGGATAGCTTTCCAAGTCAATTCATATAGATCTCTGTCCTTTTTAAAAGGTGTGTAGCATATCAGAATATGAATTACCCAATTTGTTCAATTATCCTGTTACTGATGACTCTTCAGATTGTCTCCGGTTCTTTGTTGCCAAAAATCATGTGATAAATTTCTCATGCATATGTCTTTAAATACTTAAATATTTTTATATCTAGTAAATGAGTAGATGGAAGTGGAATTGCTGGTTAGGGAGGCATATATATTTTACATTTTAATTAGCTCTGCCAGATAACTTTCTAAGAAGGTTGTTTATAGTCCAACCAAGAGTGAATGAGAATCTCTCTTTTCCCACAGTCTCACAAGCACTACAGATTATTAGTCATGGGCATTCTGATGGTGATCATGATGTTTTAGGATTTTTTCCAGAGGAAACAAGACTGCAGAATGGAGATTAAGTCCAGAACAAATGATTTACTAAGACCACATAGGTTACTAATGCCAGAATAGGGAAAGGAACTGTGGACTTCTAATTTACAATGATCCTTTCTTTCTTTTTTTGAACATAGCCTAAAGATACTAAGTAAAAGCATTTACGGGTGATAGTTTTCATTTCTTATCAAAATGAAAATGTTGTTATCTTTCCATCAAGTTTAGTTACTTTTAATCTCTCAGTTTCCTGATATTTCAGTTCTGTGACCCTAACTGTAGGCAGTGGTCAAATACAGAGTGTAAAATGTAAGGGGTACCTCAATGTACTATCAATCAGGGAGTGATAGAAGTGTGACACAGCCTCCTCTCACACTGCTCCCAGAAAGGCATGGGCCAAAGTGGTGACACTGAACACAGAGAATGGGCATTAATGTGCACAGTCAGCCTGCCATAGAGCGCCCAAGCTCACTTTGCAAACTTAGGCAAATCTTTCCACTTCCCTGTTTGCATTTTCCTTATATGTAAAGTAAAGAGGTACTTTTCACACACAAGGAAGCTTATTCTATGTTTTGAAACAAAAATGTTAGCCAAGCCTCTAGATATGTAGTAAAACCTTATTTTAATATAATCTATCCTACAAAGAAAATAAGTAAAATGAGAAGGAACAAAAACTTAGGAACAAGACACATTACATAGCATGCCTTTGTCTGACTCTGGAGTATTTGAGTGATTATGTTGTATTCCCCTGCATTATCTATTTTGAAAGTATTTTTCTCTGTAGGATGGAAGCAGCTATTCAAATACTTCGCAGCAAATACTTAGGTAATTTAAGATACATACTCTGCCCCCATAACAGAAATAGTATACAACTGTTTCCCACTCACAGATTAAATCACAGAAAAATGTTATTTTTATGTAACAACTCCTTATGCTAAAGCTTCAAAGGATCTCTACTACACCTCCTTTCTTCTCTTTATGGGCCAGAAAGATTTTTTTAAATGAGCTGGTCAGTATATTTTCCAAATGTCAGAGAAGCATAGAACCAACAGTAAATAATGATAAGCCCTAAAACTTGATGATCTGCTACTCATCTAAAGGCGAACTAATCATTGAAGGCCTGGAATGAATGAAAGTGGGGCAAGTAAATCAAAATTTCCAGGTAACTAGGTACAGTTAGTGTTGATTGTGGCTGTTCTTAATCTTAGGGGAAAAAAATCACTTTTGGGGGGACTGTATCTTCAAGTTCTCAGGTACCCTGAAGTCTAGGGAGTACTCAAATCCTTCCAAACATTCTGAACCAAGCTTTCTACAAAGAAAGGACGAGACTGTCATACAGAGTGAAGTAAGTCAGAAAGAGAAAGACAAATACCGTATGCTAACACATATATATGGAATTTAAGAAAAAAAAAATGTCACGAAGAACCTAGGGGTAAGACAGGAATAAAGACACAGGCCTACTAGAGAACGGACTTGAGGATATGGGGAGGGGGAAGGGTAAGCTGTGACAAAGCGAGAGAGTGGCATGGACATATATATACTACCAAACGTAAAACAGATAGCTAGTGGGAAGCAGCCGCATAGCAGAGGGAGATCAGCTCAGTGCTTTGTGACCACCTAGAGGGGTGGGATAGGGAGGGTGGGAGGGAGGGAGATGCAAGAGGGAAGAGATGGGAACATATGTATATGTGTAACTGATTCACTTTGTTATAAAGCAGAAACTAACACACCATTGTAAACCAATTATACTCCAATAAAGACGTAAAAAAAAAAAAAAAGAAAGGACGGCGATGTAGGCAGGACCAACACACTAGGGGATGGACCTTTTTTAAAATCACTAAGGAAGCTGAAAACATGTTTCTGTGGTGTTAACTCAGTGCATCTGTGGACCAGTCCTCTTTGAGATCATGGTCATTTACTATATTACTTGTTCCCATATCAGTAAGGTAGGAATGGGTGGACTGGGGCTACCTCCAGCTTGGAATAATTTCTTATTGCCCGCCCTCCCCACAACAACCACACACACACACATATTCAGGGAAGGCCCGGGGACAGGCAGTCTAGTTTAGCTGTTCTAAGTTCACTTTTCTTTGGGTTATCTCTTCAACATTCAAAATACAATATCAAGGTATCAGCCTATGAAAAAGGAACCAAGAGGACCACTTGTCCTGCTTTTGGATGTAAGTTAAGGAGAAGCGGCCACCTCAGGATATCCTTAGTTCAATCTACACCAGTGGTTCTTAACTGAAGGTGATTTGGCAATATCTGGAGACATTTTTGGTTATCACAACTGAAGAGGAGGTACACCACTGGCATCTAGTGGGTAGAGACAAGGACGCTGCCAAACATCCTACAATGCAGAGGATACTACCCCCGCCAAAAAATAATTATCCAGTCCAAATGTCAGTATGTCAATACTGCAGAGGTTGAGAAATCTTCAACTAGCTCACAAGGGCTGGCATGTCACCAACAGGTTTAGGGCCAATAACTTGCTTGAGCTTTTAATCACCATTCTCTCTCTCTCTCCCTCCTTCCCTCCCTCCCTCCCTTCCTCCTTTGCTCTCTCCCTAGCTCCAAATATGGGAGACAGACTACTCAGTTACCAACTGGAAAGATTCAAATGTTGTAATCACAGCTAACTCCTTTTAAGAAACAAGACTACTATTGGTCATTTCTTAAATTTCTTAGTATTCACATTTCTTGTGAGTTTAATGATTAATGTAAGTAAAGTGAATAATTCCAGCTTTAAAATCCATTTTGGATTATGACTATTTGAACTGGCCATGTTAATATACAACATACAACTCAATATGATCAACTTAAGTGTCCTCACTTTTAGGTTATTTCAGGTCAAAAAAAATAACAATATTCAAGGAAAATGTTCAAGCCAACCATGGAAATGGATTTTAGTTTCTTTGCACACTCATGTAAAACACACATAGTTACTCATGTTTTTTGAATACGAAGAATAATCATACAGGAAAATTTTCTACTTGGCTTGACATCTATGGATTAATTTAACTAAGCCAGGTGGCAGAACATCAGTCTGTGTAGATATATGCCAAAGGCAAACACAAGGTATTCTCTAGTCCAGGTAACTTACTGATTATACTGCCAACTAAAACAGCTGCAAATGCTGACAATACACATTTGCTCATATGTGAAAAGACCATTTCCTCTATATTTATGGAGAAGTTGTATAATCTGAATCCTTTGATATAATAAAGAAAATAGAAAATTAATTCGTTTACTGTCTTCACAAATCCTGGCTTTCAAGCCAATTGCCTTGCTGTAAAAATTCTCTTTTGGATGTCAGAAGTTGACAAGCAACTATTTCTTCCTCTTTACATTCCTGCTATGACAGTCTTAAACCACTCCCAGGACCATCCATCCAGGACCAGCTACATAACTTTTGGTACCGAGTGAAAAATGAAAAGATGGGGCCTCTTGTTTAAAAATTATTAAGAATTTCAAGATAATGACATGGTGATAGCAGAACAGTAAACCAAACATGGGCCTTTGTAAGCCTGGGACCCTCTGCAACTGCACTTCACAGGCCCATGAAGCCAGCTCTGCTTCCGTCCTACCCCAATAGATTCTTGTGAGGTCATATACACAGAAATGCCATTTTAAGCTATTGTGCTGCAGGGCTCCACAGTCAGTTTAAACAGGCTCTGCACTGCACAACTCTGTAAGGGCATTCATGTCAGGGGCTGAGGGAACTGCATCCTCTGGATTGTCTGGCATACAACGTGCATACTCACATGCGCCTGCCCTAAACACCAGTTACACAAACGATACTCTTCTCTATTTTAGCAGAGTCCTAATACGCAGATGATACCTTTCTCATCCACCAAAATAAAAAGAGAAATGATTCAGTTAATCTTCAAATTCAGTTACTCTTCTACCTGTCCCTTTGTGATCAGTCACTGAAGAGGGTGTTTCACATTTATTAAACTCTAGTTCAAAGATCATAAGAAAATTGCCTTGTATTTTTCTCATAAACAGAAATATATTTCATGCCTTTCAAATATTTGAAGCATTGGTTTTAGGGGATTTCCATGGCAGTATAACCCATTTATGGATCATAGTTTTATCATGGTTTACCTATTACTTGAGGCAGCAGTGGGATCTATGAAAGACCTCCTGGGTTGGTCAGAGGGAAATGCCCCATGAACACTGAGCCAGCACAGAGCGTTAGTGAATATTCAAGCTGGAAGTAATCTAAGAATTTATCTTTTCCCACCTTCTCCTTAAATGGATGAGGAACTGAAAACTGCACTTGCCACAGGTCACATATGTAGAAGTTGGAAGAGTAAAGACTAGATCCCAGATTCCGGGGATCTTGATTTCTAGTACAATCAGAGTATAATATATGTGCTTAAATCAGACTTATCCTGAGTGAAAAGTGATAAATACTTCTGTCAGCATGAGAAAAATCAATGTCTTCTGAATAATTGTAACCGTGACTCAGATTTGACAGACAACATGTTAGCGGTTACCAGTCAGGTGCTGTGAACTCATACTATCATGATGGCACAACTGCTGTTTGTCGCTGCATTACATTAGCACCTTTGTTAAGATTCTTTATGTGTTGTCACTGTAAACCCTCTCTCTTCGGTGTTTATAACAAGCTCATAAGCATTCAGTTCATATTCAGACATCTGAAACATAAAACTATCTGCAACAAAAATAATTTAGAAGTGTTTGTTAAAAATGCAAAACCGTCTCAGGCACTTACAACATTTTATCAAACAGAAAAGGGAATGCTCACAACTCTTAAACAAATATTTTGCAACATGTTTAAATCTGAAAATCATCTCTAAATCTTGAAAGACACATTTTATTATTTCTCCACTTACAGCAGACCATCAGAATTATTGCCCTCCGAAGTTCTGTCACTTTGTCATTGTCTTTCTGTTTTACTTGGAGTGACTGTTCCTCTCTCTCACCATAACAGAGGGAGGACAATTTTTATCATCAGAACCAGGCTGTGTGAGTTATTCCTTAGAAGCTCATGTTTCCTAACACTTCTGTAATACAGAACTGATTGTTTTCCTGCCGATTCATTACTTCTAGGTATTCTTTGCCCCAAAGGGATTATAAGATTTTTTCTTCTGAAGAGTATTAAAACTGAATCTCTCCTAAAATTTGGCCATTAGTATCAAATATTAATAATCTGATGCCCCATTGTTCTAAAAAAGACATTCATAATTTCTATAAAGGCTAGTCCTCCTCCTAAGGTGATATATTTGTAACTTGGTGAGCCTACACTATTTTCATCATCCAAAAACACTGACATGAAATAATATGTGGAATAGGAGCTGTTTCTAAAACAATATATCAGATATTTTTGCATGTTAGTATAGGTTGCATTATCGGCCCCAATTCTTCATCCCTTCCAGTATTCATACTTTCAGTCTTGTGATTTTGCAATTCTGTCCCTTGGCCTTGGACTTGACCATGTGACTTATATTGCTCAACATGATCTGGGTAGAAATGCAGAATTACAGTTGCTCTTCTGTATCTTTTCCATTGCTATGATAAGGGCTTGCTAATAAATTATTCTTGTTTACAAGCCACTGAATTTTGAAGTAGCTTCTTATTCAATAGCTAACTGATCCGTTGGGTTTTCAGTGTCAAAACCAGGAACAAAACTAGCTGAAAATACCATATTTGGACTTCTCCTGGAGTCCAAAACAAGGCCAAAAAGCACTCTGTCTTAAGTTATCATGCTTATCATCCTCAAACACAGAGGAAAATGCTTCCATTTGGAAACCATAATAGATGAAAATGGTCCACAGTTGTAGTGTTTGCTGAGAAAAACATGGCTCCCCAACTTTTCTGAAGAAGTGGTTTCCAAAGTTCGGATACTCTGGAAATGTTTCTATATCTGGAAACTAGAGCTTCCTTGCCATTCTGAAAATACCCAATTTAGATAATCTGCACCTCTCACTTAGAATCACATTGCTACTTCCCCAGAATAGAGTGTTTAATTCTTATTTAACATGATTTTGTAGTCAATGGACAACTACTCTTTTTCCAACTTATTAATAGATTTTTAAATTTGCATTTTGTTTTAATGCTTAGAACTAAAGAATTCAAGTTGGATATACAGAGAACTTGGATTCTGCATAATTCTCATGAATACTATAAACCTTTGACCCAAATGGCAAAGTACTTTCAATTGTACTAATATTTAAATAAATGAAAGAATAGAAATAAATAAGTTAGGACAATAGATTCTTACATCATGTTTATTAGTTTCATAAAGCATTTTCTAACTAAAATATGCATGCTTCCCCACAAGTATAATCACTCTAATGATTTAATTCAGGTCAGTTTTGGCCTGAGACTTGCTTCAAAAGTGAATTCAGGATGTTTACTCAAAAAAGCAACAGTGTAAATGAAACAAATAGCTAATGAAGGTAGAGAAATTATAAATAATTTTAATTATTAAATTATCTGAAAATGGATTTTGCCCGTGGAAACAAATAACTATTTTTCATTTATTTCCTGTACAGTAAGCAAAATGGCTTTAGAGGTTTAAAGAAAAATCAATGTTTCATTACCTGAAGACCTTGCTGAGGATTGAGAATATTTTTCTGCTGTTGACATCTCATTAAGATTATTTAACAACTAAGCAATCCATTTGCCTCCTTGGTGCTAAAATTGATATATTTTCCAAAATACAGTCCAGCGTTTTCAAAGAAAAACCCATAGATTTTGACCCAATGTCAATACCTATCACTGAAAAGTGTGGAATAAAATGAAACAATAAATGTGTTGAGTCAAGAGGACAGAAAATATATTAAGCAATAAATAAAGTCCTGCCTTAATGATGCCATTAAAAGTGGCAAAGACATAACATGAATATACTTTTATAATGAGTTTACTTTTTAAGTTGCTACTTTGTATTAATTGGATATTGACAATATATTAATTTTATCATTTTATAAGTATGCATTAGAAAACATGAGTATTTTGTTTGTTATCTACTTACACACATAGAGAGGCATTTTCTAGATTCTTTTAGACAGAAAAACAAGATTTCTATGTCTGTTCATTTTTGATATAAATTCAGGCTTACAGAAAGGTTGTAAGAATAGTTCCTAGAATTAGAATTTTCATGTACCCTTCATCCAGATTTTCTAAATGGTAATATTTTACCATATTTGCTTTATCACTCCAACTCTTAATATATATATATTAAAACTGCTTAAGGGTAAACTGCAGATGGTATTGTATTCATGCCTAAATATTTCAATGTGCATATTTTAAAACAGTTGTCATACATAATCACAGTACAGTCACTAATACCAGGAAATTAACATTGAAGATGGCAGTGGAGGAGGATGCAGAGTTCGCATCTCCCCACAACCAGGGTGCCAGCCAGATGCTGGTGGGGGACCTCGACTCCCAAGGAGATGGAAGGAATCCCCGAGTGACCGGTAGGACGAGGCGGGGAGTAAGCGGGGAGGAGAAGTGGAGGCTGGACACAACCGGCACACCTGAGGGGTGGCTGGGAGTGAGGAGGGCTTCCCACACCTGGAGGGACCCTCGGGGGATCGGGGGATCATGCAGGAGTGTGCCTAGTGTCTCCCCTACCCAGTTGGGCCTAGGAAGCCTGCTGGGCTCCCAGGCCTGTTCCTCCATTCTCTGGGGCCCCTACCACCATCCTGGATCTTAGGGGCTGGGAGGGAAGGAGAAGGGGGGAAGACAAGGAGAGGCAGATGGCGGGGGAATTCTCCAGGACCAGAGGATCAGGGGAAGCGTGGTGGGCATCTCCCCCACCCACTCGGCCCCAAGAAGCCTGCTGGGGTCTTGGGCCTGGTCCTCTGCCCTCCAGAGGCCCCCTCCAGCAGCAGGGGTCCTAGGGGCTTAAGAGGGAGGGAAGGGAGAGAAGAAGAAGAGAGGCCAAAGGGGAGGGGCCCTCCGGGATTGGAGGATCGGGGGGAACACGCTTAGCATTTCCCCCACCCACGTGGGCTCAGTGAGTCTGCTGGGGTCCTGGACCTGATCCTCCAACCTCCAAGAGCAGAGGCACACCTGGGCCCCTCCTGCTGCGTTGAGCCTAAAGACCCCCTCTGGCCCGCCACCACCCCCAGGACCTTTTCCCACACTGTGGGTCCTAAGAATAGGCACCACCCACCACCTAAACCCCACCCCTGCCTAACCCCCACCTCCCACAGCCAAGGTCTTTTCTGGCTTTTTTTTTTCTTGTTCTCCTCTATTTTACTATTGTGATTCTGTTTTACCTTCCAGTTGTTGTTTCATCTATGTTTTGATTTTTTTAATTCTTTCTAACATATCTGTTACTTTTCTAATCTAATTTTATTTTTTACTCTGTGTTATTGTTCAGCTCCTTTTTTCTTGCTGCCCCACGTGGTTTGCAGGATCTTGGTTCACAAGCCGGGGGTTGGGCCAGAGCTCCTGCAGTGGGATCTCCAAGTCCGAACCACTGGACAAACAGAGAACCTCAGGCCCCAGGGAATATTCATCGGAGTGAGGTATCCTGGAGGTCCTCATCTCAGCACCAAGACCCAGCTCTATCCAACAGCCTACAAACTCCAGAGCTGGAAGCCTCAGGGCAAACAACCAGTGAAACAGGAAAACAATACCAACCATCAAAAAAAAAAATGAGATGACGAAAAAATATGTCACTGATGAAGAGCAAGATAAAAACCTACAAGACCAAATAAATGAAGAGGAAATAGGCAACCTACCTGAAAAAGAATTCAAAGTAATGATAGTGAAGATGATCCAGAATCTCGGAAATGGAATGGAGGCATGGATTGAGAAAATACAAATGTTTAACAAAGATCTAGAAGAACTAAAGAACAAACAAACAGAGACAAACAACACAATACCTGAAATGAAAAATACACTAGAAAGAATCAATAACAGAATAACTGAGGCAGAAGAACAAATAAGTGAGCTGGAAGACAAAGTGGTGGAAATAACTGCTGAGGAGCAGAATAAAGAAAAAAGAATGAAAAGAATTGAGGACAGTCTCAGAGACCTCTGGGACAACACTAAATGCACCAACATACAAATTATAGGGGTCCCAGAAGAAGAAGAGAAAAACAAAGGGATTGAGAAAATATTTGAAGAGATTATACTGGAAAAATTCCCTAACATGGGAAAGGAAATAGTCCCCCAATTCCAGGAAATGCAGAGAGTCCCATACAGGATAAACCCTAGGAGAAACACAACAAGACACATATTAAGCAAACTAACAAAAATTAATTCAAAGAAAAAATATTAAAAGCAGGAAGGGAAAAGCAAAAAATAACATACAAAGGATTCCCCATAAGGTTGCTGATTTTTCAGCAGAAACTCTGCAGGCCAGAAGGGAGTGGCAGGATATACATAAAGTGATGAAACAGAAAAACTTACAACCAAGATTACTCTACTCAGCAAAGATCTCATTCACATTCAACACAGAAATCAAAAGCTTTCCACACAAGCAAAAGCTAAGAGATTTCACACACCAAACCAGCTTTACAACAAATGCTAAAGGAATTTCTCTAGGTGGGAAACACAAGAGAAGAAGATCCACAAAAACAAACCCAAATCAATAAAGAAAATGGTAATAGTAACATACATATTGATAATAACCTTGAATGTAAATGGATTAAATGCTCCAACCAAAAGACACAGACAGGCTGAACAGATACAAAAACAAGACACATATATCTATGCTGTCTACAAAAGACCCACTTCAGACCTAGGGACACATACAAACTGAAAGTGAAGGGATGGGAAATATTCCATGCAAATGGAAATCAAAAGAAAGCTGGAGTAGCAATACTCATATCAGATAAAATAGAATTTAAAATACTGTTACAAGAGGCAAGGAAGGACACTACATAATGATCAAAGGATCAATCCAAGAAGAAGATATAACAATTATAAATATTTATGCACCCAACATAGGAGTACCTCAACACATAAGGCAAATGCTAACAACCATAAAAGGGAAAATCAACAGTAACACAATAATAGTAGGGGACTTTAACACCCCACTTATACCAATGGACAGATCATCCAAACAGAAAATAAATAAGAAAACACAACTTTTAAATGACACAACAGACCAGATAGATTTAAATGATATTTATAAGACATTCCACCCAAAAGTGGCAGAATACACTTTCTTCTCAAGTGTACATGGAACATTCTCAGGATAGATCACATCTTGGGTCACAAATCAAGCCTCGGAAAATTTAAGGAAATTGAAATCATATCAAGTCTCTTTTCTGACCACAATGCTATGAGACTGGAAATCAATTACAGGAAAAAAAACTGTAAAAAACGCAAATACGTGGAGGCCAAACAGTGCACTACTAAATAAGCAGGAGATAACTGAGGAAATCAAAGAAGAAATAAAAAATACATAGAAAAAAAGGACAATGAAAACATGATGACCCAAAACCTATGGGATGCAGCAAAAGCGGCTCTAAGAGGGAGGTTTATAGCAATTCAGTCTCACCCCAAGAAACAAGAAAAATTTCAAATTTTTACACCTAAAGCAACTAGAGAAATAAGAACAAAGAAAACCCAAAGCCAGTAGAAGGAAAGAAATCATAAAGATCAGAGCAGAAATAAATGAAATAGAAATGAAGAAAACAATAGCAAAGATCAATAAAACTAAAAGTTGGTTCTTTGAGCATATAAACAAAATTGATAAACCTTTAGCCAGACTCATCAAGAAAAAAAGAGAGAGGATGCAAATCAGTAAAACTGGAAATGAAAAAGGAGAAATCACAACTTACATTGCAGAAATACAAAGGATTCTAAGAGACTATGACAAACAACTATATGCAAATAAAATGGACAACCATGAAGAAATGGACAAATTATTGGAAAGGTACAATTTTCCAAGACTGAACCAGGAAGAATTAGAAAATATAAACAGACCTATCACAAGTAATGAAACTGTGATTAAAAATCTTCCAACAAACAAAAGTCCAGGACCAGATGGCTTCAGAGCCAAATTCTATCAAATATTTAGAGAAGAGCTAACACCCATCCTTCTCAAACTCTTCCAAAAAATTGCAGAGGGAGAAACACTCCTAAATTAATTCTACGAAGTCACCATCACCCTGATGTCAAAACCAGAAAAAGATATCACAAAAAAAGAAAATTATAGACTAATATCACCGATGAACAGAGATGCAAAAATCCTCAACAGAATACTAGCAAACAGAATCCAACAACACATTAAAAGGATCATACACCATGATCAAGTGGGATTTATCCCAGGAATGCAAGGATTGTTCAATATATGCAAATCAATCAATGTGATACAGCACATTAACAAATTAAGGAATAAAAACCATATGATCATCTCAATAGATGCAGAAAAAGCCTTTGACAAAATTCAACAACCATTTATGATAAAAACTCTCCAGAAAATGGGCATACAGGGAACTACATCAACATAATAAAGGCAATATATGACAAACCCACAGCCAACATCGTCCTCAATGGTGAAAAACTGAAAGCATTTCCATTAAGATCAGGAACAAGACAAGGATGTCCACTCTCTCTACTCTTATCCAACATAGTTTTGGAAGTCCTAGCCATGGCAATCAGAGAAGAAAAAGAAATAAAAAGCACACAAATTGGAAAAGAAGTAAAACTGTCACTGTTTGCTGATGACATGATACTATACACAGAAAATCCTAAAGATGTCCCCAGAAAACTACTAGAACTAATGAATGAATTTGGTACAGTTGCAGGATATAAAATTAATGCACAGATATCCCTGGCATTCCTATATACTAACAATGAAAAATCAGAAGGAGAAATCAAGGAAACACTCCCATTTACCATTGCAACAAAAAGAATAAAATACCAAGGAATAACCTACCTAAGGAGGCAAAAGTCTTTTACTTAGAAAACTATAAAACACTGATGAAAGAGATCAAAGATGACATAAACAGATGGAGAAATGTACCATGTTCTTGGATTGGAAGAATCAATACAGTGAAAATGACTCTGCGACCCAAAGCAATCTACAGAATCAATGCAATCTCTATCAAACTACCAATGGCATTCTTCACAGAATTAGAAAAAATTTTACAATTTTTATGGAAACACGAAAGACCCCAAATAGCCAAAGCAATCTAGAGAAAGAAAAATGGAGCTGGAGGAATCAGCCTACCCTACTTCAAACTATACTACAAAGCTACAGTAATCAAGGCACTATGGTACTGGGACAAAAACAGAAATATAGATCAGTGGTATAGGATACAAAACCCATGCACATATGGTCACCTAATCTATGACAAAGGAGGCAAGAACATACAATGGAGAAGACAGTCTCTTTGATAAGTGGTGCTGGGAAAACTGGACAGCTACATGTAAAAGAATGAAATTAGAACACTCCCTAACACCATACACAAAAATAAACTCCAAATGGACTAAAGACCTAAATGTACGGCCAGAAACTATAAAACTCTTAGAGGAGAACATAGGCAGAACACTCTATGACATAAATCACAGGAATGTCCTTTTGACCTACCGCCTAGAGAAATGGAAATAAAAACAAAAATACACAAATGGGACCTAATGAAACTTAAAACCTTTTGTACAGAAAAGGAAACCACAAACAAGATGAAAAGACAACCCTCAGAATGGGAGAAAATATTTTCAAACAAAGCAACTGACAAAGGACTAACCTCCAAAATTTACAAGCAGCTCATGCAACTCAATATCAAAAAAACAAACAACCTAATCCAAAAATGGGCAGAAGACCTAAAAAGACATTTCTTCAAAGAAGATATACAGATTGCCAACAAACACATGAAAGAATTCTCAACATCACTAATTATTAGAGAAATGCAAATCAAAAGTGCAATGAGGTATCACCTCGTACCGGTCAGAATGGCCATCATCAAAAAATCTACAAACAATAAATGCTGGAGAGGTTGTGGAGAAAAGGGGACCCTCTTGCACTGTTGGTGGAAATGTAAATTGATACAGCCATGATGGAGAACATAAAGAGTTTCCTTAGAAAACTAAAAATAGAACTACCATATGACCCAGCAATCTCACTACTGGGCATATATCCTGAGAAAACCATCATTCAAAAGGACACACGTACCCCAATGTTCACTGCAGCACTATTTACAATAGCCAGGACATGGAAACAACCTAAATGTCCAATGACAGACGAATGGATAAAGCAGATGTGTAAGTATATACAATGGAATATTACTCAGCTATAAAAAGGAATGAAATTGGGTCATTTGTAGAGATGTGGATGGAGCCAGAGTCTGTCATACAGAGTGAAGTAAGCCAGAAAGAGAAAAACAAATATCGTATATTAACGCATATATGTAGAATCTAGAACAATGGTACAGATGAACCTATTTGTAGGGCAGGAACAGAGACGTAGACGTAGAGAACGCATGTGGGGACACAGGGCAGGAAGGGGAGGGTGGGGCGAATTGAGATATTAGGTTTGACATAAATACACTACCACGTGTAAAACAGATAGCCAGTGGGAACCTGTTCTATAGCACAGGGAGCTCAGCTCGGTGCTCTGTGATGACCTAGATTGGGGGGGAGGCTGGGAGGGAGGTCCAAGAGGGACGGGATATAGGTATACATACAGCTGATTCACTTCATTGTACAGCAGAAACTAACACAACATTGTAAAGCAATTTTACTCCAATTAAAAAAAAAACACTGATACTACCGGATAATCTATAAACCTAATTCAGTTTCACCAATTATCCCAACAATGCTGTTTAGAGCAAAAGAAAATCTCAGTTCTCATATTACCTTCAAATGTAATATCTGTTTAGTCTCTTTTAGTCTAGAAAAGTTTCTCAGAAAGATTTCATTTTCATTTCACAGATAAGAGTACAATCTTATTATCCTTTAGAACGTCCCTCATATTGGGTTTGTCTGATGTTTTCTTATGATTCAATTCAACATTTGTGTGTTGGGCCAGGGACATCATAGAAGTGATATTTTGTTCTTCTCAGTGCAACATATCAAGAGGCACATGATGTCAGTTCATCCCAGTGCTGGTGACGTTAACTTTGCTCACTTGTTTAAGGAGGTGTCTGTCAAGTCACCACTGTAAAGTTAATACTTTTTCCCTTATAATTAGTAAGTATCTTATGGGAACATAGTTTGAAGCTAATATGTAGATATTCTGGCACTTTTCACACTCTCATGATTTTTTAAAATTTCCTCTGTATCAATAGTTATTTCCCCCTTACCATTTCTTACTTTGTATATTTGTGTGTCCTCACCTTTTCTTGATTAAGTTAGTGAGTGGTTTGTCCATATTTTTAATTAAAAATAATCCATGATTTTTTTTTTTTTTTTTTTTTTACAGTACGTGGGCCTCTCACTGTTGCGGCCTCTCCCGTTGTGGAGCACAGGCTCCGGACGCGCAGGCTCAGCGGCCATGGCTCACGGGCCCAGCCCCTCCACGGCATGTGGGATCTTCCCGGACCGGGGCACGAACCCCTGTCCCCTGCATCAGCAGGCAGACTCTCAACCACTGCGCCACCAGGGAAGCCCCATGATTTTATTTATTAATTAGATTTATTGTTTTACTAGTATCTCATTATTTTCTACTTTTATTATTATTTTTCACTTTACTTTTATCTGGTTTAATTAATTTTTTTTCTAGATTTCTGTTCCCAGATATTAATTCATTTACTTCAGTTCTTTAATGTACACTGAAAAGGTGTTTAAGGCTAGAAAAGTTTCAATGATCACTAATGTAACACCTAGATTCTAATATGTAGTGTTTTCATCATTGCTGCTTTTTAGAAATTCTTTAATTTTGGTATTTCTTTCTACTTTCACAAGTTATTTATCAAAAGGTTTTTAATTTTCTGATTGAAAAAAAACCCTTTCTTAAAAATGTGTTAATGTGTGGTTTATTGCACTGTGATTGAAGAATGATTTTTGTAATACTGCTACTTCATGGAACTTTCTGGAGTTTTTTTTTTTTTTTCTGATCACTGTATGATTAATGTTTGTATATGTCTCCATGTGTGCATGAGAAGAAAGTGTATTCTTTATTACCAGTATGTAAAGTTCAAAATATATCCAAAAAGTCTGCCTCATTGATTGTATTGTTTAGATTTTCTAAATCCTTATTTATTTTTCATTTATTTGATCTGTCTTCTACTTAGTGGTGTGTAAGTTCTCCTATTACTAGTGTGTTTCTATCTATGTGACTTTGCATGTCTTCTACTATTTAATTTACAAATGTGATTTCTTTGTTCTTAGGTGCCTAGATATTTATAACTATCTTTAATTATTGTGTTTTTATTGTGAATTGTACTTTTAACATTTAAAGGTATCCATTATCAGTCTAAGTGCTGTATGTTTTGATTCTACTTCTCTGACACCAATATCTCTGCTCTGTATTCTTCCTGTTTTTATTTGCCTGGTACACTTTTATCTTTTTCTCATTTATTTATTTTTGCCTTTAAGAATCATGTGTCTCTTGTATAGAGCATATAGTCAAGTCTTAATTCGTGATGCACAAAATTTAAAGTCTTTTTCTCTTTACAGGTGAGTTAAGCCCTTGGTTGGAAGGAGCACTGAGTGGAGAAGTTGTGTAGCAATCAAATTTTTGCCATTTTTGTTTGTTTGCTTTTCCTTTTACTTTGCAGGGTCTAACTCCACCCACCTCCCTTGCTTCTTTTTCTCTTTGCTACGTTGTTTCCTAAAGGTACTTCTCCTTTCATAACACCCTCTTCTCTCCCCTGGAGTATTTCTTTTCTAAGAAGGCCTCCTCACCTTCTGGGGACACAGTTAGGTACCTGTCCTGTGAGCAGCGTTCTGATCTATTGCATAATTTTTTAACTGCGGGGTTAACTTCCTCTTAATGGTGAAGGCTTTAGAACAGTCTAAGCCCTGGGCAAGCTTCCATCTTGTCTCTACCATACAGTTTTACCTGAACTGTCCTTGTTCTCTATGAAGGCTGGCAGCAGGAGTGTAGACATGTAAGGAGATACCTAACTGTGACTAGATGTATATTTTTCTATTTAGAGTCCATTTGAATTTTTAAATTTTTCTGTTTTCCAATTATATTGAAAGCATGAGTTTTGTTCAATATAATTTCTTCTAACTGTTGATTTTACTCCCCTCTGGAGGATATGTTGGACAATTTGTATTTACATCACTGCCATTGCCTGGGCTATTGGGAAATATTAGAATCCATGATTTCTTATGTTCCATGAACAGTTATGTCTTACTGTATGTTAGGAATACTTCTGTGACTGCAAGTAAGAGGAAACCCAATTCCTAGGTAGGTAATTGTGCTTCCCCTTAGGATGTTGAAAAATGTAAGAGAATGTTGCAGCCACACAGCCAATGAGAAAAAGCTGGATAGCCTACAAAATCAGCTGCTTTTAGTAATATCCGCTCTTCTATTTCTTGCAGCCTCTCTTGCTTTGCATACTGGCTTTTATTCTTATGCGTGAGGCTTTATGGTTGCAATATGACTACCGTTGTCTCAGATTCAAGGCAGAAGAGAAGAAAATGGAGCTATTCTAGCAGCCTCTGTCTATTTTTTCAGGAAAAAAAAATTTCTTAGAAAGACCTCCACTGATATCTCATTGGCCAGAAGTGTGCCACATGGCCTCTTCTCTCTGCAAGGGAGGCAATAAAGCTACAGAGTGTTTAGCTTTTTTCAGGTTCTAGAGTATAAGTGGGCAAGGGAGAAGAAAGTTGAGAATAAATGTGAGCTGGGTTGGCCAACACAGAGTATCTCCAGCACTTACATTTCTTCTATGCACCTCACAGTACTTAGTGGATTTCAGGACACATGAATTGACTTGCATTGACATTTTGGCTTGACCTATTTAATATGTATATGTAGAATACATGTGTACATAGGATTATGCTTATGTTTATTTGTCCAGGAAAATCAATGATTGTTCTCATTTAGTGGTATGTTATTTGAGTAATGCCAGTAATCCCCATCTTAGAAGTCCTGTAGTAGTGTGACAGGTAGTGTCATTCTTAGAGAGAGCAAAGGCCCAAAAGACCTAAATTTACAGACAACACAATAGAGAAATTTAAGCTGTGAACACCTGAGTAAAAGCAGACATTTGCAGTAGGGAACACTGCCTCCATCCTACCCAGTTGATATGTCTATAAACCTACGACTTATTTATCGATTACAATGTGTTTCTCTTAGAATTGTTCTAGATATCTAAGGGAGTGATGTGTATAAAGCTCCTTACACATAAATGTTACTTATAACTACTACTGGTATTAGTGATACAACATTTTGCCAAGCGCAGTAATAACTGCACATATATATATACATACATACATAATAATATAAATAATATATATTTATGTATTCCTTGCAAAAATTTTATGAGGCGGGCATTATTATCATTTTTCATATGAGGAAACTAAAGCTTACTGACATTTAATAAATTGTCCAAAGTAACATAGCTGATACATGGAGAGACTGGGATTCTAGTCAATATCAATCCAATTCCAAAGCCTGTACCTTCAGTCCTTCCCAGGACAGTATCTAATAATTGCCATCTAAGCTCTGTACTATTAGAGGAGAAGTCACACAGGTAACAGCTCCCATTGTCACTTCCCTCTCTGCCATTCTTTACTTCCACACCATTCCTATTCTATTATTTCCCAAAGCAGGAATATTAAAATTAGGACAGCCTCACAAAAGGTCTAGATTTGGTCACAATATTTTTTTGTATTTATTCTTGGTATAATATTAATCACCCTTTACTATAATTATTTTCTTATCTGTCTTTCTCAAAAAATAGGAAATTCCAGATATGTTTAGACCAAATTTGTCCTGATCACCACTGTAATTAAGTACTTCTCAATTTGAAAGAATTTTTTGCAAGTAAAGGAATTTAGCTCTTTATCTGTCATATACCTGTCATATTTTTTCTATTTGAATTTTATTTTATAAACATTGGGGTTTTTTTAGCCTCTTGCCAGACTAATCAAGAAAAAAGAAAAGAGACACAAATTACCAATATCAGGAGTGAAAGAGAGGACATTAATGGAAATTCTGTAACATTAGAAGGATAATAAATGAGTTATAAGCAAATTTATGCATATAAACATATAACTTAGGTGTGACTAACCATATCTTGGAAAGATACAAAGTGATGATGTTTATTCAAGAAAAAAATAATCTGAAAAGGCTTCTATTAAATTTAATTCACAATTTAAAATTTCCCCAAAGAAAACTATAGCCTATGACTATGACTTAAATAGTGAAATCTATCAAAAGTGTAAGAAAGCAATAATATCAATTCTACACAAAATCTTTCTGAAACTAGAAGAGATGAGATGACATCCCAACTCATTTGATGGAGCCAGCACACTGATACTAAAACCAGACAAAGACAATGGAAGAAAGAAAACCACAGACCAATATTTCTCAGGTATAGATAAAAACTCCTTGAAAAGTATTATAAAAGCAAATCAAACAATATTTTAGGAAAATACATTATGAACAGGTGGGATGTCATAGAACAAAAGATTGGTTCAACATTTGAAAATAATCAATGTAGTACACCATATCAACACATCAAAGATGTAAAGCCGTCAGATTATTTCCATAGATGCAGAATAAGCATTTGACAAAATTCCATATGTATTCATGATAAAAAAAAGAAAAAAACAAAACTCTCAGTGAACTAATGGGAAGAACTTCCTTCCCCAGAGAAGGGGCATTTTGAAAAAACCACAGCTAACATCAGAATTAAGGATGAAAGACTAAACGAATCACCCTTAAGACCAAAAAAACAAGGCAAGAATTTCCTTGCTCAAAACCTTTTTAGTCAGCATTGTTTGGAGGTCCTAGCCTGTTCAATAAGTTAAGAAAAAGAAATAAATATCATTCAGATTTGCAAAGCAGAAGTAAAACTGTCTTTATTACATAACACATGGTTATCTACTTAGAAAATCCCAAAGAATTTACCAAAAAAAAATTACTCAAATCAATTTGTTAGTACATTAAGGTTTCACGATAAAATATTTTTAAAAATCAGTTGTATTTATACTTACTGATTATGAATAATTGGAAATTGAAATCAGACAAACAGTGCCAATAACAATAACATTTAAAACAGGAAAAAACATGAAACACTGAGGGGTAGATTTAACAAACTGTTCTGCAGGACCTATACACTGAAAGCTATAAAACTTTTCTGAGATAAATTAAGAAAACTAATTTAAGGGAGAGATGTACTTTATTCAAGATTCAGATAATGCAATAGTTATGATATCAATTCTATTAAAATTGATCTATAGATTCAAAGTAATACCAATCAAAACCCAGGAAACTTTTTTTTTTGAAATTTGCAAACTGATACAAAAATTCATATGGAAATGCAAAGAATACAGAGTAACTAAAACCATATTGAAAACTAAAGATATATTGTGACGAGTTGCAATGGGGATGAGGAAGGATGGGGGCGTTAGCTGTTTCTTCTATACACTAGTGAATGCAGCTGGACCTGGATGAAAGCAGGCTCTCCATATCGACCAGGCACAGAGGACAATGCCTGGCTGGAGGACCAGGCAGAGTGCAGAAGGCCGGCTACCCTGTGCCTTTCGACTGGAGAATTTAACCCATTTACATGTAAGCTGTGTGGATGACAGGATCTTGTTGTTCCAGCCGGGGATCAGTCCTGAGCCTCGGAGGTGGGAGACCTGAGCTCAGGACATTGGACCATGAGAGACCTCCTGGCCCCACATAGTATGAATCAGCAAGAGCTCTCCCAGAGATCTCCATCTCAACGATAAGACCCAACTCCACTCAATGACCAGCAAGCTCTAGTGCTGGACACCCCATGCCAAACAACTAGCAAAAAAGGAACACAACCTCACCATTAGCAGAGAGTCTGCCTAAAATCATACTAAGTTCACGGACACCCCAAAACACACCACTGGACGTGTTCCTGCCCACCAGAAAGACAACATCCAGCCTCATCCCCAGAACACAGGCAGCAGTCACCTCCAACAGGAAGCTTACACAACCCACTGAACCAATGTTACCCCCTGGGGACAGACACACAAAACAATGGGAACTATGAACCTGCAGCCTGCAAAAAGGAGACCCTAAACACAGTAAGTTAAGAAAAATGAGAAGACAGACAAACACACAGCAGATAAAGGAGCAAGGTAAAAACCCACCAGAACAAATGAAGAGGAAATAGGCAGTCTACCTGAAAAAGAATTCAGGGTAATGATAGTAAAGATGATCCAAAATCTTGCAAATAGAATGGAGGAAATACAAGAAATGTTTAACAAGGGCCTAGAAGAAGTAAAGAGCAAACAAACAATGATGAACAACACAATAAATGAAATTAAAAATTCTCTAGAAGGAATCAATAGCAGAATAACTGAGGCAGAAGAACAGATAAGTGACCTGGAAGATAATATAGTGGAAATAAATATCGCAGAGCAAAATAAAGAAAAAAGAATGAAAAGAATCGAGGACAGTCTCAGAGACCTCGGGGAGAACATTAAACACATCAACATTCAAATTACAGACATCCCAGAAGAAGAAGAGAAAAAGAAAGGGACTGAGAAAATATTTGAAGAGATTACAGCTGAAAACTTCCCTAATATGGGAAAAGAAATAGTCAATCAAGTCCAAGAGAGCAGAGAGTCCCATACAGGATAAATCCAAGGAGAAACTGGACAAGACACATATTAATCAAACTATCAAAATTAAAAAACAAAGAAAAAATATTAAAAGCAGCAAGGGAAAAGAAACAAATAACATACAAGGGAATCCCCATAAGGTTAACAGCTGATCTTTCAGCAGAAACTCTGCAAGCCAGAAGAGAGTGTCAGGACACATTTAAAGTGATGAAAGGGAAAAACCTAAAACCAAGATTACTCTACTCAGCAAGGAACTCATTCAGATTCGATGGAGAAATTAAAACCTTTACAGACAAGCAAAAGCAAAGAGAATTCAGTGCCACCAAACCAGCTTTACCACAAATGCTAAAGGAACTTCGCTAGGCAGAAAACACAAGAGAAGGAAAAGACCTAAAATAACAAACCCAAAAAAATTTTTAAAATGGTAATAGGAACATACATATCGACAACTACCATAAATGTAAATGGACTAAGTGACCCAACCAAAAGACATATACTGGCTGAATGGATACAAAAACAAGACCCACCTATATGCTGTCTACAAGAGACCCACTTCAGACCTAGGGACACATACAGACTGAAAGTGAGGGGATGGAAAAGATATTCCATGCCAATGGAAATCAAAAGATAGCTGGAGTAGCAATTCTCATATGAGACAAAACAGACTTTAAAATAAAGACTATTACAAGAGACAAAGAAGGACACTACATAATGATCAAGGGATCAATCCAAGAAGAAGATATAACAATTGTAAATATGTATGCACCCAACATAGGAGCAACTCAATATATAAGGCAAATGCTAACAGCCATAAAAAGGGAAATCGACAGTAACACAATCATAGTAGGGGAATTTAACACCCCACTTTTACCAATGGATAGATCATCAAAATGAAAATAAATAAGGAAACACAAGCTTTAAATGACATATTAAACAAGATGGACTTAGTTGATATTTATAGGATATTCCATCCAAATACAACAGAAGGTACTTTCTCTCAAGTGCTCATGGAACATTCTCCAGGATAGACAATATCTTGGGTCACAATCAAGCCTTGGTAAATTTAAGAAAATTGGAATCATATCAAGTATCTTTTCCAATCACAATGCTATGAGACTAGATATCAATTACAGGAAAAAATCTGTAAAAAATACAAACACATGGAGGTTAATCAATACACTACTAAAGAAACAAGATATCACAGAATAAATCAAAGAAGAAATCAAAAAATACCTAGAAACAAATGACAATGAAAATACAATGCCCCAAAACGTATGGAATGCAGCAAAAGCAGTTCTGAGAGGTAAGTTTATAGCAATATAATCCTACCTCAAGAAATAAGAACCATCTCAAAAAAACAACCTAACCTTACACCTAAAGCAATTAGAGAAAGAAGAACAAAACAACCCCCAAAGTTAGCAGAAGGAAAGAAATCATAAAAATCAGATCAGAAATAAGTGAAAAAGAAATGAAGGAAACAATAGCAAAGATCAATAAAACTAAAAGCTGGTTCTTTGAGAAGATAAACAAAATGGATAAACCATTAGCCACACTCATCAAGAAAAAAAGGGAGAAGACTCAAATCAGTGGAATTAGAAATGGAAAAGGAGAAGTAACAACTGACACTGCAGAAATACAAAGGATCATGAGAGATTACTACCAGAAACTCTATGCCAATAAAATGGACCACCTGGAAGAAATGGACAAATTCTTAGAAAAGCACAGCCTTCTGAGACTGAACCAGGAAGAAATAAAATATATAAACAGACCAATCACAAGCACTGAAATTGCGCCTGTGACTAAAAATCGTCCAAGAAAGAAAAGCCCAGGAGCAGGTAGCTTCACAGACAAATTCTATCAAACATTTAGAGAAGAGCTAACATCTATCCTTCTCAAACTCTGACAAATATAGCAAAGGGAGGAACACTTCCAAACTCATTCTACAAGGTGACCATCACCCTGATACCAAAACCAGACAAAGATGTCAAAGGAAAGAAAACTACAGGCCAATATCACTGTTGAACATAGATGCAAAAACCCTCAACAAAATGCTACCACACTGAATCCAACAGCACATTAAAAGGATCATACACCATGATCAAGTGGGGTTTGTTTATCCCAGGAATGCAAAGATTCTTCAATATACGCAAATCAATCAATGTGATAAACCATATTAACAAAATGGAGAAAAACGATGTGATCATCTCAGTACATGCACAAAAAGCTTTTGACAAAATTCACCACCCATTTATGATAAAAACCCTCCAAAAAGTAGGCATAGAGGGAACTTACCTCAACATAATAAAGTCCATATATGACAAACCCACAGCTAACATCGTTTGCAATGCAGAAAAACTGAAACCATTTCCTCTAAGATCAGAAACAAGACAAGGTTGTTCACTCTCATCACTATTATTCAACATAGTTTTGGAAGTTTTAGCCACAGCAATTAGAGAAGAAAAAGAAATAAAAGGAATCCAAATCGGAAAAGAAGTAGTAAAGCTGTCACTGTTTGCAGATGACATGATACTATACATAGAAAATCCTAAAGATATTACCAGGAAACTACTAGAGCTAATAAATGAATTCGGTAAAAGAGCAGGATACAAAATTAATACACAGAAATCTCTTGCATTCCTATACACTAATGATGAAAAATCTGAAATATTTTTATGGAAACATTCCCATTTACCATTGCAACAAAAAGAATAAAATACCTAGGAATAAACTTACCTAGGGAGACAAAAGACCTGTATGCAGAAAACTATAAGACACTGATGAAAGAAATTAAAGATGATAGAAACAGATGGAGAGATATACCATGTTTTTGGATTGGAAGAATCAACATTGTGAAAATGACTATACTACCCAAAGCAATCTACAGATTCAAAACAATCCCTATCAAACTACCAATGGCATTTTTCACAGAACTAGAAAAAAAAAATTCACAGTTTGGATGGAAACGAAAAAGATCCCAAACAGCCAAAGCAATCTTGAGAAAGAAAAACGGAGCTGGAGGAATCAGGTTCTTGGACTTCAGACTACACCATAAGCTACAGTAATCAAGGCAGTATGGTACTGGCACAAAAACATAAATATAGATCAATGGAACAGGATAGAAAGCCCAGAGATAAACCCATGCACATATGGTCACCTTATCTTTGATAAAGGAGGCAAGAATATACAATGGAGAAAAGACACCCTCTTCAATAAGTGGTGCTGGGAAAACTGGACAGCTACATGGAAAAGAAAGAAATTAGAACACTCCCTAACACCATACACAAAAATAAACTCAAAATGGATAAAAGACCTAAATTTATGGCCAGACACTATAAAACTCTTAGAGGAGAACATAGGCAGAACACTCTATGACATAAATCACAGCAAGATCCTTCTTGACCCACCTCCCAGAGAAACAGAAATAAAAACAAAAATAAATAAATGGGACCTAATGAAACTTAAAAGCTTTTGCACAAGAAAGGAAACCATAAACAAGATGAAAAGACAACACTCAGAATGGGAGAAAATATTTGCAAACAAAGCAACTGACAAAGGATTAACCTCCAAAATTTACAAGCAGCTCATGCAACTCTATATCAAAAAAACAAACAACCTAATCCAAAAATGGGCAGAAGACCTAAATAGGCATTTCTCCAAAGAAGATATACAGACTACCAACAAACACATGAAAGGATGCTCAACATCACTAATCATTAGAGAAATGCAATTCAAAACTACAATGAGGTATCACCTCACACCAGTCAGAATGGCCATCATCAAAAAATCTACAAACGATAAATGCTGGAGAGGGTGTGGAGTAAAGGGAACCCTCCTGCAGTGTTGGTGGGAATGTAAATTGATACAGCCACTGTGGAGAACAGTATGGAGGTTCCTTAAAAAAATAAAAATAGAACTACCATATGACCCAGCAATCGCACTACTTGGCATATACCAAGAAAACCATAATTCAAAAAGAGTCATGTACCACAATGTTCATTGCAGCTCTATTTACAATAGCCAGGACATGGAAGCAACCTAAGTGTCCATCGACAGATGAATGGATAAAGAAGATGTGGCACATATATACAATGGAATATTACTCAGCCATAAAACGAAACGAAACTGAGTTATTTGTACTGAGGTCGATGGATCTAGAGTCTGTCATACAGCGTGCAATAAGTGAGAACGAGAAAAACAAATCCCATATGCTAACACATATATATGGAATCTAAAAATAAAAAATACTTCTGAAGAACCTACGGGCAGGACAGGAATTAAGATGCAGACATAGAGAATGGACTTGAGGACATGAGGAGTGGGAAAGGTAAGCTGGGACGAAGTGAGATTGTGGCATTGACATATATATACTACCAAATGTAAAATAGATAGCTAGTGGGAAGCAACTGCATAGCACAGGGAGATCAGCTCTGTGGTTCGTGACCACCTAGAGGGGTGGGATAGGGAGGGTGGGAGGGAGATGCAAGAGGGAGGGGATATGTGGATGTATGTATACCTATAGCCGATTCACTTTGTTATACAGCAGAAACTAATACAACATTGTAAAGCAATTATACTCCAATAAAGATGTTTTAAAATAAAAAGAAAGAAAACTAGGGCTTCTCTGGTGGCGCAGTGGTTGAGAGTCCGCCTGCCGATGCAGGGGACACGGGTTCGTGCCCCAGTCCGGGAATATCCCACATGCCGTGGAGCAGCTAGGCCTGTGAGCCATGGCCGCTGAGCCTGCGTGTCCGGAACCTGTGCTCCGCAACTGGGGGAGGCCACAACAGTGAGAGGCCTGCGAACCGCAAAAAAAAAAAAAAAAAAAAAAGAAATCTAAATATAGAGAATTCATTCTGTTTGATTTCAAGATTTATATAAAACTGCAATATCAAGACAGTACAGTATTGACATAAGGATAGTATCAATGGAGAAGAACAGAGAGTCCAGAAATAGACCCACACGTTTGTGCCCAGTTGATTTTCAACAAAGTTGTCAAGGTAATTCAGAAGCAATGGGCACTTTTTTCAACAGATACTGGACAATTGGACATCCATATGTAAAACTGAAACAATATCAAACAGAATCTGAACCTTTATTCAATTATCTTGAACCATATAAAAGTAGCTAAAAATTCTAAAAGTTCTGTGAAAAATCAAAGGAAGAAATCTTTGTAAGCCTGGATTAGGTAAATATTTCTTGGATATGACAGTAAAAGCATAAACCATAAAGCAAAATATTGGTAAACTGACAAAATTAACAATTTCTGTTCTTTGCAAGACAGTAAGAAAATGGAAAAAAAACACAGATGGGAATAAATATTTGCAAAATATATCTTATAAAGGACTTAGAATATATATGCAAAATCTCTTAAAATTCAATAATAAGATAAGAAACAATCCAGTTGAAAATAGCCAAATGGTTTGAATAGACATTGCACCAAAGAAGATATACTAATGGCAAATGATTACAAATAAGTACATGGGGGTAATTATTCAACCTCATTATTTATTAGGAAAATGCAAATTAAAAACCCATATCTACTAGAATGATTAAAATGATAAAGGCTAAAAATGCTAAGTGTTAGTGACGATGCAGAGCTGCAGAGCAACTAGAACCCTCATATGTTGCTGGTAGAAATACAAATGGTACAGCTATTTTAGAAGAGAGCTGACATTTTCGTATAAAGTTAAACCCATGCTCATTATTTTGTGGTAGTCTTGCTGAAGGCAGGATCAATCCCCCCTTCCCAGAACTGATTCAGATATCAAGACAATTGATGCCACATATGCATCAAGAGAATATGAAAAAGTTTATTACTCACATATGAGGCTTTCTGGGGAGAGTAAGGGAAGCACCCAAGCCAGTTCAAAATGACTTGAACAAAGGAAGGAGTGATGACTTTGTTTTTTATTGTGATTAGGACCAAGGTGAGGGTTACAGAATAGTTTGAACTTCTCCATTGGCACTATAGGAGGAAGCACACGGGCTTTTTTATGGCTTGCCCAGATGTGGAAAAGATAGAAAGGGAGAAGGATGGGGCTTCAAAGCCCCATCTGTGGTCAAACATCAAAAATGGAGTTAGACACTTTATTACACTTGCCATACAACCCAGCCGTTCCACTCCTAGATATTTACCCAAGAGAAATGATAACATATAGCTACAAAAACCCGCATGCAAATGTTTATCACCCCAAACTGTAAACAACCCCAAAAGTCCATCAGCTGGTGAATCAGTAAACAAATTGTAGTACACAGATATAATGGAATACTACTTGGTAATAAAAAGGAATAATGTATACGTGCATGCAACAGCAGGAAGAATCTCAAAAGCACTGCGCTGACAGAAGCCCGATACAAAAGGCTACATACTCTATGGTGACATTTATATGACAATCTGAAGAAGACAAAATTATAAAGACAGAGATCAGACAAGTAGTTGCCAGGGGCTGCAGGTTGGTAGAGGGAACTGATTTCAAAGCACAAGTGAACTTTTTGAGATATCTCTTAAGTACATGGCTTTATATTTTTCAAAACTCAATAAACTATACTTATGGAGGGTGAAATTCTTGGTATGAAAATTATACAACCATAAACTTGAGATAAAAATAAACTTTTAGAAGATAGAGCTAATATTACTACTGTCTTTAATTTCTAGATAAGTAAACCGAGGCTAAAAACGTTTAAATGGTGTGCTAAAAACCACCCAGGGGGAAAGTGGCAAAGGCAGGGCTTGAATCCACTGAACCCGCATTTCAAGCTTGTTCATATTAATTTTTTTTTACCTAACACAAGCAGTTTTATGATTTTTTCTCATCAACAGTGTAACATAAAGAGGATTTAGATTTGTATTGTGTCATTCCAAAGGGTCATATTAGGTCCATTAGGCCAATAGGTAAAAGTTACTGCAAATCAGATTTTTAGTTCAACATAAAAAAAAAAAAACCTACTTGAACAATGAGGCCTTCCTGAAAATGGGTTCCTTTTTTTTAGAGTCCAGGTAAAAGCCAAAAGGCCAGGAAAGTAGAGCACGGGAGGTGTTTGAGGAATTTAAAGAAAAGTGTGCTATTGCAGTTGCTGGCTTCTAAATGTCCAGTCATCACTCCTGCTCTGTAAAGACCTGAGTTGCATCTAATAACGTGAAGTAAGTCCTAAGGCTTATGAGTGTTAAAAAGAGAAAAACATATAACTGCTAACCTGAAGATGCATATGGTAAAATATTAGTCTATTCCTACAGGAAGGGATTACATATGTGATATGTTCTAAAAGCAAATACAAAACATAACAGAGTTAAATATACTTCTTTAGAAATTCCACATAAGGTAAAATAAAGATTATTATCTTCTCAAGCAGAAAGGTAAAACACTTTGTGCAAATTGTGATACACATTAGGAAAAATCTACAAATAATGTCTACTGATTAAAATTAAGCTAATTTAATTAGAGACGGAATGTAATTCTTTTTCTTACCATTTATGGATTTAAATGTAAACTGTTATGTTAGGGTGGTGGGATTAGGTGATTTGAGCCTATTTGGTATGATTGTAAAGTATGTTAATTTTAAAGCCTTGAGGATAAAGAAATGCAGCTAATTTCTGTGTGCACAAGAATAGCGTAAACATCTACTGGGTTGGGACTCAGTTAGAGCCCCTGAACTCAAAGGCGGAATTTAGCCCAGATCATTTGAAAATAATAGCATTCTCCCTTATAATTATCAGATCAATGACTGACAAGATAACTAGTATGTCTCGTAATCAAGGTAACAGCTTTTGCAGATCTAATTAGAGTATATTCTATTACTTGGAATACATGCCAAAGGTGTTAAACTAATCTTATGTACTTAAAGAGGATGGCTAAATCTTAGTTAACTAACATGTATAAGCTATATTCCTCACTTCATAAACAGTAGGAGGCAATGAATAAATCAATACTAATTATAATTATAGTTTTAGAGCACAGTTAGGACAAAGCAGCTATCCTTTCAGGAAGAACATCAGTTTGAGTACCTAAAACCCAATCAAATCTCTGACTTGTACTAACTGTCCTTTCAATGTAACTTTGTGGTGAGTATTGGAGACAAGCTCAGGATATTTACAAGTTAGTCTGTCACCAACCAAAATGTCTATTTGTGGCAGCTTGGTCTCAAAATCACATAAGCCTGGCTTGATATATTTGCTATGATACATAGACCTTTGCCAGCTTTGATGGTGGGCATCAGTGGCTTTTGCCTCTCCACCTTTTACTAGGTCACAGTGCCTTCATTTTCCTTTGAAAAGCCCTCTCACCCTGATAGCATGCAAGCTTGGTGGGTCTGTAAAATACATATTCCAATCTTCTCTGCCAGACACTGGGTTCAAAGCTAGAATCGTCAATACCTGTAAGCCATCCTCTGCAAGGTAGTGACAGATCCATGGAGGGGAATGTGAGCCAGGTAAGGTTAAGAAAAGGACTCTTCATGGTTGATGTAGTTGCTAAGTCAATGGTGGCCATCTTTTGCTATTGAGCCAGAATGCACATGAGAGTTAAGCCACTAAAAGAAAGGAGAGCTGAGGGTGTATATTGAGAGAGATATAGAGAGCTCTTATAATACTGTTTAAGTCTCTGAATCTAAGTATGCCTGAAAGCCAGATTCACCCATTGAAATGTCTAGCAATAAAATAAAAATATTCTGTTTGCTTAAATAAGCAATGAAAGAATTTTGACCAACACAACCTACCTAATATTTCTATGCCTTGGTGCCCTAATTTGTAAAACTGAACATAAAAATTACTGTTTTATAAAATTATTTTAACTCTGACAATTGTTGTTTGACTCCATTTAATATCTGTAATGCCTCTCTGTGAAGTAGGTGTTAATTTTATCTCCATTTTACTGATGAGGAAATTGATGCCTAGATGTTAGGGAATTTGCCAGAAGTAATGTATTAGGGTAATCAGCATTAATTGATGTAAAAATAATCTCAAAACTTCAGTGGCTTTATACAAAGTCTAGTGCTAATAGAAAGTCTAGTTTTAATACAAAGTTAAAGCAGCTCTCCCGGGCAGCATTCTCCTAAGTGGTTTGCAGGGATCCAAGCTCCCACCTTACTGGGGCTCTGCTTTTCTGTACCTTCTATTTCACACTAGTGTCATCCAGCCAGCAGGTAGAGATGGTTGAGGGGTATAGAACATGGGTAAGGCACAGGAGATATACAACTACCCCAACTCAGAAGTGATACATATAATTCCTGCTAATATTCTATTGGCTAAAATTATTCACAGGATACCATCTACTTGTAAGGAGTCATGCAGTCTCTCTGTTTGCCCAAAATGAAACTTACATGTAGTATTGTCTGTACCGTACTTAACACTGGTTAATATGGGTGGCGCCTGGATTTCAACCCAATCAAGCTGACTGTTTAGTTCAGGCCCTTAAGCGCTATGTTATGTTATAGTAACCTGTTGTCAGCACTTACTGAATGTGTGTGACAGTGCTAGGCATGTGGTAGGTGTTTAATAAATGTAAGGTTTTTGCTGAGGAAGAAAGAGAAAGAGAGAGAGAACAAGAGATAAAAGGAAGGGAGGAAGAAGGGAGGAAGAAAGGAAGGGAAAGGAAATAACTGGTTAGAAACAAATTATTTTGTGTTTCTTTTCTCTCTAAAACTCCTTAATTTGATAAATAGGGACAGAGAGCAAACAATGAACCCTATATTTTTAAATATTATAATACTTTAGAAAAAGGACAATGACAGCAAAAGTGAAACACCAGCAAGGATTAAATGCAGACTGGCCCGTCTCCTAAGTCAACCCATCCAAGTAACAACTCACAAGGCAGAATCCACTGTGATAGTGTTTTGAGTGCCAGTGGTACATTTTGGTAGTCCTTGAGTTTTTGTATTTGCAAGTATAATCCAAATTATAAGCCTCAAGTGTTCTTGTATTTATGCCTGAAATTAGCTCCCTTTGAATTTTTTTCCCAGCTATTTATTGGAGGTTTGAAGGTACTGTCTGCCTCTCCTCTCATGAGTCCATCAGATTTTTCCATCCAGCCTTCTTAACCTGCCACTTCCTTGCCTCAGGTGACCCTCATGAGCTCTCTGCTGGGCTCCATGCTACTTGATGGGCATAACTAGTGGGCAATATTGAAAATAGATAAAAGGGAGCACTGGTGTCTGCAGCCTTTTTGGTAAACCTAATGGCGGGCTCTGGAGGGCTCATGCCAAGGAATACTTCCCAGAACTTCTGCTGCCAGTGTCCTTGTCCCTGTGGTGAGCCACAGCCGCCCCCTTCTTCTGCAGGCGACCCTCCAACACTAGCAGCACACAGAAATTACTCTGCACTAGTGAGAATTTCCACACTACTTGTTTGAAAAAGTAGCCAGGAATTTCCTTTCAAAAACCGCTATATGGGAGGCTTCCGGGAAGATGGCAGAAGAGTAAGATGCGGAGATCACCTTCCTCCCCACAGATACACCAGAAATACATCTACACGTGGAACAACTCCTACAGAACACCTACTGAACGCTGGCAGAAGACCTCAGACCTCCCAAAAGGCAAGAAACCCCCCCACGTACCTGGGTAGGGAAAAAGAAAGAATAAACAGAGACAAAAGGATAGGGACGGGACCTGCACCAGTGGCAGGGAGCTGTGAAGGAGGAAAGGTTTTCACACACTAGGAGCCCCCTCGCGGGCGGAGACTGCGGGTGGCAGAGGGGGGAAGCTTCGGGGCCGCGGAGGAAAGCACAGCAACAGGGGTGCGAAGGGCAAAGCGGGGAGATTCCCGCACAGAGGATCAGGGCCGAACGGCACTCACCAGCCCGAGAGGCTTGTCTGCTCACCCGCCGGGGCGGGCGGGGCTGGGAGCTGAGGCTCCGGCTTCGGTCGGAGCGCCGGAAGAGGACTGGGGTTGGCAGCGTGGACACAGCCTGCAGGGGGTTAGTGCGCCACGGCTGGCTGGGAGGGAGTCCGGGGAAAAGTCTGGACGTGCCGAAGAGGCAAGAGACTTTTTCTTCCCTCTTTGTTTCCTGGTGCGCGAGGAAAGGGGATTAAGAGCGCTGCTTAAAGGAGTTCCAGAGACGGGCGCGAGCCGCGGCTAAAAGCGCGGACCCCAGAGACGGCCATGAGACGCTAAGGCTACTGCTGCCGCCACCAAGAAGCCTGTATGCGAGCACAGGTCACTATCCACACCCCCCTTCCGGGGAGCCTGTACAGCCCGCCACTGCCAGGGTCCCGGATTCCAGGGACAACTCCCCCGGGAGAATGCACGGCGCGCCTCAGGCTGGTGCAACGTCACGCCGGCCTCTGCCGCCGCAGGCCCGCCCCGCACTCCGTGCCCCTCCCTCCCCCTGGCTTCAGTGAGCCAGAGCCCCCGAATCAGCGGCTCCTTTAACCCCGTCCTGTCTGAGCGAAGAACAGACGCGCAGAGGCGAGGCCAAATCCAAAGCTGAGCCCCTGGGAGCTGTGAGAACAAAGAAGAGAAAGGGAAATCTCTCCCAGCAGCCTCAGAAGAAGCGGATTAAAGCTCCACAATCAACTTGATGTACCCTGCATCTGTGGAATACATGAATAGACAATGAATCATCCCAAATTGAGGAGGTGGGCTTTGAGAGCAAGATTTATGATTTTTTTCCCCATTTTCCGCTTTTTGTGAGTGTGTATGTGTACGCTTCTGTGTGAGATTTTGTCTGTATAGCTTTGCTTCCACCATTTGTCCTAGGGTTCTATCCGTCCGTTTAAAATTTTTTAATAATTATTTTTTTATTTTAATAAGTTTATTATATTTTATCTTACTTTATTTTCCTTTATCTTCCTTCTTTCTTTCTTTTTTTCCTTCCTTCCCTCCTTCCTTCCTCCCTCCCTCCCTCCCTCCTTTCTTTCTTTCTTTCTACTTCTACTAATTCTTTCTTTCTACTTTTTCTGCCTTTTATTCTGAGCCGTGTGAATGAAAGGTTCTTGGTGCTGCAGTCAGGAGTCAGTGCTGTGCCTCTGAGGTGGGAGAGCCAACTTCAGGACACTGGTCCACAAGAGACCTCCCAGCTCCACATAATATCAAATGGTGAAAATCTCCCAGAGATCTCCATCTCAACACCAGCACCCAGCTTCACTCAACGACCAGCAAGCTACAGTGCTGGACACCCTATGCCAAACAACCAGCAAGACAGGAACACAACCCCACCCATTAGCACAGAGGCTGCCCAAAATCATAATAAGTCCACAGACACCCCAAAACACACCAACAGACGTGGACCTGCCCACCAGAAAGACAAGATCCAGCCTCATCCACCAGAATACAGGCACTAGTCCCCTCCACCAGGAAGCCTACACAACCCACTGAACCAACCTTAGCCACAGGGGACAGACACCAAAAACAACGGGAACTACAAACCTGCAGCCTGCAAAAAGGAGACCCCAAACACAGGAAGATAAGCTAAATGAGAAGACAGAAAAACACACGGCAGATGAAGGAGCAAGATAAAAACCCACCAAACCTAACAAATGAAGAGGAAATAGGCAGTTTACCTGAAAAAGAATTCAGAATAATGATAGTAAAGATGATCCAAAATCTTGGACATAGAATAGAGAAAATGCAAGAAACATTTAACAAGGACCTAGAAGAACTAAAGATGAAACAAACAACAATGAACAACACAATAAATGAAATTAAAAATACTCTAGATGGGATCAATAGCAGAATAACTGAGGCAGAAGAACGGATAAGTGACCTGGAAGATAAAATAGTGGAAATAACTACTGCAGAGCAGAATAAAGAAAAAAGAATGAAAAGAACTGAGAACAGCCTCAGAGACCTCTGGGACAACATCAAACACACCAACATTCGAATTATAGAGGTTCCAGAAGAAGAAGAGAAAAAGAAAGGGACTGAGAAAATATTTGAAGAGATTATAGTTGAAAACTTCCCTAATATGGGAAAGGAAATAGTTAATCAAGTCCAGGAAGCACAGAGAGTCCCATACAGGATGAATCCAAGGAGAAATACGCCAAGACACATATTAATCAAACTGCCAAAAATTAAATACAAAGAAAACATATTAAAAGCAGCAAGGGAGAAACAACAACACACAAGGGAATCCCCATAAGGTTAACAGCTGATCTTTCAGCAGAAACTGTGCAAGCCAGAAGGGACTGGCAGGACATATTTAAAGTGATGAAGGAGAAAAACCTGCAACCAAGATTACTCTACCCAGCAAGGATCTCATTCAGATTTGATGGAGAAATTAAAACCTTTACAGACAAGCAAAACTGAGAGAGTTCAGCACCACCAAACCAGCTTTACAACAACTGCTAAAGGAACTTCTCTAGGCAAGAAACACAAGAGAAGGAAAAGACCTACAATAACGAACCCAAAACAATTAAGAAAATGGGAATAGGAACATACATATCGATAATTACCTTAAATGTAAATGGACTAAATGCTCCCACCAAAAGACATAGATTGGCTGAATGGATACAACAACAAGACCCATATATTTGCTATCTACAAGAGACCCACTTCAGAAATAGAGACACATACAGACTGAAAGTAAGGGGATGGAAAAAGATATTTCATGCAAATGGAAATCAAAAGAAAGCTGGAGTAGCAATTCTCATATCAGACAAAATAGATTTTAAAATAAATACCATTAGAAGAGACAAAGAAGGACACTACATAATGATCAAGGGATCGATCCAAGAAGAAGATATAACAATTGTAAATATTTATGCACCCAACATAGGAGCACCTCAATACATAAGGCAAATTCTAACAGCCATAAAATGGGAGATCAACAGTAACAGATTCATAGTAGGGGACTTTAACACCCCACTTTCACCAATGGACAGATCATCCAAAATGAAAATAAATAAGGAAACACAAGCTTTAAATGATACATTAAACAAGACGGACTTAATTGATATTTATAGGACATTCCATCCCAAAACAACAGAATACACATTTTTCTCAAGTGCTCATGGAACATTCTCCATGATAGATCATATCTTGGGTCACAAGTCAAGACTTGGTAAATTTAAGAAAATTGAAATCGTATCAGGTATCTTTTCCGACCACAATGCTATGAGACTAGATATCAATTACAGGAAAAGATCTGTAAAAAATACAAACACATGGAGGCTAAACAATACACTACTTAATAATGAAGTGATCACTGAAGAAATCAAAGAGGAAATAAAAAAATATCTAGAAACAAATGACAATGGAGACACGACGACTGAAAATCTATGGGATGCAGCAAAAGCAGTTCTAAGAGGGAAGTTTATAGCAATACAATCCTACCTTAAGAAACAGGAAACATCTCGAATAAACAACCTAACCTTGCACCTAAAGCAATTAGAGAAAGAAGAAAAAAAACCCCAAAGTTAGCAGAAGGAAAGAAATCATAAAGATCAGATCAGAAATAAGTGAAAAAGAAATGAAGGAAACAATAGCAAAGATCAATAAAACTAAAAGCTGGTTCTTTGAGAAGATAAACAAAATGGATAAACCATTAGCCAGACTCATCAAGAAAAAAAGGGAGAAGACTCAAATCAATAGAATTAGAAATGAAAAAGAAGAAGTAACAACTGGCACTGCAGAAATACAAAAGATCATGAGAGATTACTACTGTCAATAAAATGGACAACCTGGAAGAAATGGACAAATTCTTAGAAATGCACAACGTGCCAAGACTGAATCAGGAAGAAATAGAAAATATGAACAGACCAATCACAAGCACTGAAATTGAAACTGTGATTAAAAATCTTCCAACAAACAAAAGCCCAGGACCAGATGGCTTCACAGGTGAATTCTATCAAAGCTTTAGAGAAGAGCTAACACCTATCCTTCTCAGACTCTTCCAAAATATAGCAGAGGGAGGAACACTCCCCAACTCATTCTACGAGGCCACCATCACCTTGATACCAAAACCAGACAAGGATGTCACAAAGAAAGAAAACTACAGGCCAATATCACTGATGAACATAGATGCAAAAATCCTCAACAAAATACTAGCAAACAGAATCCAACAGCACATTAAAATGATCATACACCATGATCAAGTCAGTCATAGAGTCGGTCTCTGTATTTGTCTCTTTCTGACTTTCTGCTCAATTTTGCTATGAACTTAAAATTGCTCTAACCAGCAAGAACGTACTGTATAGCACAGGGAACTATACTCAATATTTTATAATAACCTATAAGGGAAAAGAATCTGAAAAAAAATATATGTATGTATAACTAAATCACTTTGCTGTACTCCTGAAACTAACACAACATTGTAAATCAACTATACTTCAATAAAAAAAAACTGCTCTAAAAAGTAAGTTCCATTTTTTTGAAGTGACATGCTCAGAATGCATTTAATTCAAATTTTCTGCAATCCTTGAAATTTTCCCATGCCTCACAGAGAGTTTACTTTTTGGATTTGGGGTAATTCAAAAGTATTTTGGGTAATACTTACTGTATTTTGGTAATAGTGAATGAACAAAGAATAAACATTCACATAAAAAGACTTCAGAAATTACTATATAATTCCAATAATCCATAAACCCAGTCCAAAAAAAATCCTTCTTATATGAGAAAGATTTTATCCTTCAACACAAACCTTATATTCAACTTATTCCAAATAAGATATTCACAACCCTAACCCATGACACTCCCACAAACACACAGACACACACGCACAAACACAAGCTCAACTTGCCAGTGACTACTCCATTTTTGCCATATTTTCCCATCAAAAGCAGCCCTGAGGAGACAACTCACTAACCAAGAAGAGAAGACATTTCACTGAGCTGAATCCACCATATGAGATAGCTTTCTGCAATGACAGGTAACACTGACTTTCACATAAGCGCTACTTGCCATGAATAAAAGTTTCTTTCTTTCTTTTTTTTTTTAATAATATTTATTTATTTATTTATTTTGGCTGTGCAGGGTCTGAGTTGCGGCATGCAGGATCCTTAGTTGCACATGCGGGCACGCAGACTCTTAGTTGTGGCATGTGAACTTTTAGTTGAAGCACGCATGCAGGAATCTAGTTCCCTGACCAGGGATTGAACCCGGGTCCCCTGCATTGGGAGCGTGGAGTCTTACCAGCTGGACCACCAGGGAAATCCAAAAGTTGCTTTTTTGACTGATGATGTTTCAAATCGAGAAATACAATCAATTTTGGTCTGTAATTTTATTTACTTGTTATGTCTGTCGTTAAGATTATGGTATCAAGTTTGTGCTGGTTTCACAAATAAGTTAGAAGTGGTTTGTGAAATAATTTGGGTAAGATTTGTATTATTTCTTCCTTAAATGTTTGATAGAATTCTTGTGAAGGCATCTAGGCCTGGAGGTCTCTTTGGGGGGAAATTTTTAATTATAAATTCAGTTTCTTTAACAAATATAGGGCTATCAACATTTTCTATTTTACGGTGTGTCAGTTATGTAAGTTGTAGTTTTCAAGGAATTTAACCATTGCATAAAGTTGTTCATAATATTTCATTACTAAGCATTATATTCTAATAACATTTCTCATTTTTGATATGGTTAATTAATCGCCCTTCTTCATTCATCTCTTCTTCCTCTCTCTCTTGCTCTCTCATCACCTTTGTAAGGATTTGTCAATTTCATTATTCTATTCAAATAATTAACTCAGCTTTATTGATTTTTGTCTTTTTCTGTCTTTGATTTTCCACTTATTGTTTTTCCCTTTTTTTAACTTATTTGGGTTTAATTTACTCTTTTTATTAGCTTTGTAACTTGAACTTTTCTTCTTTTCTAATATAGGCCTTTAGAGGTATAAACTTCCCTCAAAACTTTGCTGTAAATGCATCTCACATATTTTGATATTTTGTGCTTTTATTAACATGCAGTTTAAAATACTTTCTAATTTTACGTGTGATTTCCTGATTCATGATATCTCACAGTATGCTACTTATTTCACAGGGTACTACTTGTGTCTTATTTAAGGTGATCCTTTGTAGGCAGCACATAGTTGGGTTTTGCTTTTTTTTAAATCCTAATAACCTGTGCCTTTTAAGTTTTTAAACCATCTACATAGAACATAATTATTGTTTTAAATTACTGATTCTTAATTATGATATCTTAAGTTGTGCTTAAGACTACCACTATATATGTTTTCTATACCCCTTGTCTGTTCTTCTTTTTCCTCCTTTCTTTTACTTCCATTAGATCAACTTTTTATTAATCAGTTTTATCACTTCTATTGCTTCCTTAGCTATGTCTCATTGTCTTAATGTTTTAATGGATACTCTGATGACACTATGCTTCCTTAACTCATAATGATCTACTAAATATTATACCACTTCACGTACAGTGTGAGAAACTTGTAATAGTACACTTCAGTTTACCTCTTTCCTGTCCTTTGTGCTGTTGCTGTCATATATAGTATTTGTACATTAATTATATAACCCCAAATTAATTGTAATAATTTTTGCTTTAAATTGTTTGTTAAACAATTTAATTAATTTTTTTATTTACCCACATATTTACTATTTCCACCACTCTTTATTCCTTCCTATCAATCCAAATTTCTGGATTTACAGGACGCTTTAGACTGAAGAACTTCCTTTAGCATGTCTGCTGTGTTGGTCTATTGCCAACAAGTCTCTCAACTTCTGCTTATCTGAAAACATGCCTTCATATTTGAATGATTACTTCAACTATGCACATAATTATCATGCCTGTTCTTTTTCATTAACTGCTTCAGAAATGGCATTCCATTATCTTCTGGCTTCCATTGTTTTTGATGACAAATCAGGCAAAATTTGTATCATTTCTCCCCTATATGTAATGTGTGCTTATTTTCCTGCTGCTTTCAATATTTTTCTCTTTTGTTTTGGATTTCAGCAGATTGACAGGCATGTACCTCTGTGTGTATGGTGTGGTAAAGTGTTCATCTTATGAGAAGCATTTAATGACCTTCTGAGACCTGTGGGTCAATATTTGTTATTACATTTGAAAAAATTTTGACCATCATTTATTGACATGTTCTTTACATGACTTCCTTTTTCTTCTGGGACTCCAATTGTTTGTTGGTCTGCTCTTATTGACTACATTTTCTTTTGATTTTGGGTCACTTGTCTCTGTTTCCCTGCATGTTGCATATGTTATAATTAAGTTCCAGGCACTGTGAAAAAGAAATAATAGAGGCTGAAGGTAAAATTATTTCTGCTGTTTTTCTTTTAATTTTGAATTTTATTTTACTTTTTTATACAGCAGATTCTTATTAGTCATCAATTTTATATACATCAGTGTATACATGTCAATCCCAATCGCACAATTCAGCACACCACCATCCCCACCCCACTGCAGAACTCCCCCCTTGGTGTCCATACGTTTGTTCTCTACAACTGTGTCTCAACTTCTGCCCTGCAAACTGGTTAATCTGTACCATTTTTCTAGGTTCCACATACATGCATTAATACACAATATTTGTTTTTCACTTTCTCACTTACTTCACTCTGTATGACAGTCTCTAGATAGATCCACGTCTCAACAAATGACTCAATTTCGTTCCTTTTTATGGCTGAGTAATATTCCATTGTATATATGTACCACATCTTCTTTATCCATTCGTCTGTCGATGGGCATTTAGGTTGCTTCTATGACGTGGCTATTGTAAACAGTGCTGCAATGAACATGGGAGTGCATGTGTCTTTTTGAATTATGGTTATCACTATATATATGCCCAGTAGTGGGATTGCTGGGTCATACGGTAATTCAATTTTTAGCTTTTTAAGGAACCTCCATACTGTTCTCCATAGCAGCTGAATCAATTTACATTCCCAAAAACAGTGCAAGAGGGTTCCCTTTTCTCCACACCCTCTCCAGCATTTGTTGTTTGTAGACTTTCTGATGATGCCCATTCTAACTGGTGTGAGGTGATACCTCATTGTAGTTTTGATTTGCATTTCTCTAATAATTAGTGATGTTGAGCAGCTTTTCATGTGCTTCTTGGCCATCTGTATGTCATCTTTGGAGAAATGTCTATTTAGCTCTTCTGCCCATTTTTGGATTGGGTTGTTTGTTTCTTTAATATTAAGCTGCATGAGCTCTTTATATATTTTGGAGATTAATCCTTTGTCCGTTGATTCATTTGCAAATATTTTCTCCCATTCTGAGGGTTGTCTTTTCATCTTGTTTATGGTTTCCTTTGCTGTGCAAAAGCTTTGAAGTTTCATTAAGTCCCATTTGTTTATTTTTGTTTTTATTTCCATTACTCTAGGAGGTGGATCAAAAAAGATCTTGCTGTGATTTATGTCAAAGAGTGATCTTCCTATGTTTTCCTCTCAGAGTTTTATATTGTCTGTTCTTACATGTAGGTTTTGAATCCATTTCGAGTTTATTTTTGTGTATGGTGTTAGGGAGTGTTCTAATTTCATTCTTTTACATGTAGCTGTCCAGTTTTCCCAGCACCACTTACTGAAGAGACTGTCTTTTCTCCATTGTATATCCTTGCCTCCTTTGTCATAGATTAGTTGACCATAGGTGCATGGGTTTATCTCTGGGCTTTCTATATTGTTCCATTGATCTATGTTTCTGTTTTTGTGCCAGTACCATATTGTCTTCATTACTGTAGCTTTGTAGTACCGTCTGAAGTCAGAGAGTCTGATTCCTCCAGCTCCGTTTTCTTCCCTCAAGACAGCTTTGGCTATTCGGGGTCTTTTGTGTCTCCATACAAATTTTAAGATTAATTGTTCTAGTTCCGTAAAAAATGCCATTGGTAATTTGATAGGGATTCCATTGAATCTGTAGATTGCTTTGGGTAGTATAGTCATTTTCACAATATTGATTCTTCCAATCCAAGAACATGGTATATCTCTCCATCTGTTGGTATCATCTTTAATTTCTTTCATCAGTGTCTTATAGTTTTCTGCATACAGGTCTTTTGTCTCCCTAGGTAGGTTTATTCTTAGGTATTTTATTCTTTTTGTTGCAATAGTAAATGGGAGTGTTTCCTTAATTTCTATTTCAGATTTTTCATCATTAGTGTATAGGAATGCAAGAGACTTCTGTGCAGAAATTATGTATCTGGCAACTTTACCAAATTCATTGATTAGCTCTAGTACTTTTCTGGTGGCATTTTTAGGATTCTCTATGTATAGTATCATGTCATCTGCAAACAGTGACAGCTTTACTTCTTCTTTGACAATTTGTATTCCTTTTATTTCTTTTTCTTCTCTGATTGCCGTGGCTAGGACTTCCAAAACTATGTTGAATAATAGTGGTGAGAGTGGACATCCTTGTATTGTTCCTGATCTTAAAGGAAATGCTTTCAGTTTTTCACCATTGAGAATGATGTTTGCTGTGGGTTTCTCATATATGGCCTTTATTTGAGGTAGGTTCCCTCTATGCCCACTTTCTGGAGTGTTTTTATCATAAATGGGTGTTGAATTTTGTCAAAAGCTTTTCTGCATGTATTGAGATGATCATATGGTTTTTATTCTTCAATTTATCAATACGCTGTATCACACTGATTGATTTGTGTATATTGAAGAATCCTTGCATCCCTGGGATAAATCCCACTTGATCATGGTGTATGATCCTTTTAATGTGTTGTGGGATTCTGTTTGGTAGTATTTTGTAGAGGATTTCTGCATCTACATTCACCAGTGACATTGGTCTCTAATTTTCTTTTTTTGTAGTATCTTTGTCTGGTTTTGGTATCAGGGTGATGGTGGCCTAATAGAATGAGTTTGGGAGTGTTTCTTCCTCTGCAATTTTTTGGAAGAGTTTGAGAAGGATGGGTGTTAGCTCTTCCCTAAATGTTTGATAAAATTCACCTGTGAAGCCATCTGGTACTGGACTTTTGTTTGTTGGAAGATTTTTAATCACAGTTTCAATTTCGTTACTTGTGATTGGTCTGTTCATATTTTCTATTTCTTCCTGGTTTAGTCTTGGAAGCTTATACCTTTCTAAGAATTTGTCCATTTCTTTCAGCTTGTGCATTTTATTGGCATAGAGTTGCTTGCAGTAGTCTCTTAGGATGCTTTGTATTTCTGTGGTGTCTGTTGTAACTTCTCCTTTTTCATTTCTAATTTTATTGATTTAAGTACTCTCCCTCTTTTTCTTGATGAGTCTGGCTAATGGTTTATCAATTTGGTTTATCTTCTGAAAGAACCAGCTTTTAGTTTTATTGATATTTGCTCTTGTTTTCTTTGTTTCTATTTCATTTATTTCTGCTCTGATCTTTATGATTTCTTTCCTTCTGCTAACTTTGGGGGTTTTTTTCTTCTTTCTCTAGTTCCTTTAGGTGTAAGGTTAGATTATTTATTTGAGATTTTTCTTGTTTCTTGAGGTCGGCTTGTATAACTATAAACTTCCCTCTTAAAACTGCTTCTGCTTCAACCCATAGGTTTTGGATCGTCGTGTTTTCATTGTCATTTGTCTCTAGGTATTTTTTGATTTCCTCTTTGATTTCTTCAGTTATCTCTTTGTTATTTAGTAACATACTGTTTAGCCTCCATGTGTTTGTGGTTTTTACGTTTTTCACCCTGTAATTCATTTCTAATCTCATAGTGTTATGGTCAGAAAAGATGCTTGATATGATTTCAATTTTCTTAAATTTACTGAGGCTTAATTTGTGACCCAAGATTTGATCTATCCTGGAGAATGTTCCATGCACACTTGAGAAGAAAGTTTTTGGATGGAATGTCCTATAAATATCAATTAAATCTATCTGGTCTATTATGTCATTTAAAGCTTCTTTTTCCTTATTTATTTTCATTTTGGATGATCTGTCCATTGGTGTAAGTGAGGTGTTAAAGTCCCCCACTATTATTGTGTTACTGTCGATTTCCTCTTTTAGAGCTGTTAGCAGTTGCCTTACATATTGAGGTGCTCCTATGTTGGGTGCATATATATTTATAATTGTTACATCTTCTTCTTGGATTGATCCCTTTTTCATTATGTAGTGTCCTTCCTTGTGTCTTGTAACATTCCTTATTATTAAAGTCTATTTTATCTGATATGAGTATTGCTACTCCAGCTTTCTTTTGATTTACATTTGCATGGAATATCTTTTTACATCCCCTCACTTTCAGTCTGTATGTGTCCCTAGGTCTGAAGCGGGTCTCTTGTAGACAGCAAATATATGGGTCTTGTTTTTGTATCCATTCAGCAAGCCTGTGTCTTTTGGTTGGAGCATTTAATCCATTCGTGTTTAAAGTAATCGATATGTATGTTCCTGTTACCATTTTTTAAATTGTTTTGGGCTTGTTTTTGTAGGTCCTTTTCTTCTCTTCTGTTTCCCACTTAGCGAAGTTCCTTTAGCATTTGTTGTAGAGCTGGTTTGGTGGTGCTGAATTCTCTTAGCTTTTGCTTGTCTGTAAAGCTTTTGATTTCTCCATCGAATCTGAATGAGATCCTTGTTGGGTAGAGTAATCTTGGTTGTAAGTTCTTCCCTTTCATCACTATTAAGTATATCGTGTCACTCTCTTCTGGCTTGTAGAGTTTCTGCTGAGAAATCAGCTGTTAACCTTATGGCAGTTCCCTTGTATGTTATTTGTCATTTTTCCCTTGCTACTTTCAATAATTTTTCTTTGTCTTTAATTTCTGCCAATTTGATTACTATGTGTCTCGACGTGTTTCTTCTTGGGTTTATCCTATATGGGACTCGCTGCGCTTCCTGGACTTGCGTGGCTATTTCTTTTCCCGTGTTAGGGAAGTTGTCGACTATAATCTCTTCCAACATTTTATTGGGTCCTTTCTCTCTCTCTACTCCTTCTGGGACCCCTATAATGCGAATGTTGTTGCATTTAATGTTGTCCCAGAGGTCTCTTAGGCTGTCTTCATTTCTTTTCATTCTTTTTTCTTTATTCTTTTCCACAGCAGTGGATTCCACCATTCTGTCTTCCAGGTCACTTATCCGTTCTTCTGCCTCAGTTACTCTGCTATTGATTTCTTCTAGTGTATTTTTCATTTCAGTTTTTGTATTGTTCTTCTCTGTTTGTTTGTTCTTTAATTCTTCTAGGTCTTTGTTAAACATTTCTTCCATCTTCTCGATCTTTGCCTCCATTCTTTTTCCAAGGTCCTGGATCATCTTCACTATCATTATTCTGAATTCTTTTTCTGGAAGGTTGCCTATCTCCACTTCATTTAGTTGTTTTTCTGGGGTTTTATCTTGTTCCTTCATCTGGTACATAGCCCTCTGCCTTTTCATCTTGTCTATCTTTCAATGAATGTGGTTTTTGTTCCACAGGCTGCAGGATTGTAGTTGTTCTTGCTTCTGCTGTCTGCCCTCTGGTGGATGAGGCTAAGAGGCTTGTGGAAGTTTCCTGATGGGAGGGACTGGTGGTGGGTAGAGCTGACTTGCTGTGGTGGGCAGAGCTCAATAAAACTTTAATTTGCTTGACTGTTGATGGGTGGGGCTGGGTTCCCTCCCTGTTGGTTGTTTGGCCTGAGGCAACCCAACACTGGAGCCTACCTGGGCTCTTTGGTGGGGCTAATGACAGACTCTGGGAGGGCTCATGCCAAGGAGTACTTCCCAGAACTTCTGCTGCCAGTGTCCTTGTCCCCACGGTGAGCCACAGCCACCCCCCGCCTCTGCAGGAGAGCCTCCAACACTAGCAGGTAGGTCTGGTTCAGTCTCCCCTGGGGTCACTGCTCCTTCCCCTGGGTCCCGATGCACACACTACTTTGTGTGTGCCCTCCAAGAGTGGGGTCTCTGTTTCTCCCAGTCCTGTTGAAGTCCTATAATCAATTCCCACTAGGCTTTAAAGTCTGATTCTCTAGGAATTCCTCCTCCCATTGCTGGACCCCCAGGTTGGGAAGCCTGACGTGGAGCTCAGAACCTTCACTCCAGTGGGTGGACTTCTGTGGTATAAGTGTTCTCCAGGCTGTGAGTCACCCCCCCAACAGTTATGGGATTTTATTTTACTGTGATTGCACCCCTCCTACTGTCTCATTGTGGCTTCTCCTTTGTCTTTGCATGTGGGGTATCCTTTTTGGTGAGTTCCAGTGTCTTCCTGTCGATGATTGTCCAGCAGCTAGTTGTGATTCTGGTGTTCTCGCAAGAGGGAGCGAGAGCACGTCTTTCTACCCTGCCATCTTGGTTCCTCTCTCTTGTAAAATTATTTTTTGGTTTTGTTTATATTCTAGAGAATTTAAGCCCTTTTCTCTGTTCAGCAATTAGAGCACAAGGATGATGCTTTAGATTTTTTCAAAAATCAAGGTGAGCTGGGACTGAGCCAGAGTATTAATTAGATTGAGTTCACCTCTGGTTAATCCCTTCTGCACCCTTCTACACCACCACTCACTGCTAAGGGCTGACCACTTTGTTCCTGGTAGCATTTGAGCTAAACGGGGTGGGGGTGGGGGTGGCCCAAAGTTTCAAGTGGCTTTGGTCCATGTTTGGTTTCAATATCTTATTGGTTCTGTTTCTCTGAAGAACTCTAATAAAATGGCAAAAGGGATTTTTGCAGATGTAATTCAGTTTATCAATCAGTTGACTTTGGTTAATCAAAAAGGAAATCAAACTGGGATCTCTGGCAGTCCAGTGGTTAAGACTATGCACTTCTAGTGCAGGGCGCACAGGTTCCAACCCTGTTAACTAAGATCTTGCATGCTGTGCAGTGAGGCCAAAAAAAAAAAAGGAAATCAAATTATCAAATTATCTATGTGGGCCTAACCTAGTCACATGAACCCTTTAAAAGCAGGGTTTTCTCTAGCGAGCGGAGAGTAGCAGAGGAGGAAGTCAGATGGATTTCAGTGTTGGGGAGTTGAAACCAGGTTTATGGCTTGAAGATGAAGGGGGGCACGCACAAAGGACCTGAAAGCATCTTCTAGACACTGAGAACAGCCATCAGCTGACAACTAGCAAGGAAATGAGAATTTTGGTTCAAATAGCCACAGGCAACTTAATTCTGCCAACAAGATAACTTTGAAGCAGATATTTCCCCCCAAGCCTCTGAACAGGAACTCACCTCTGCCAACATCTTGATTTTGGCCTTGTGAGACTCTCAGCTTTGCTATTCTGAGATTCTGACATAAAAGACTCTGAGCTAATAAATGGGTGTTGTTTTAAGCCACTGAGTGTGTGGCAATCTGTTATGCAGCATAGAAAACAAATATAACCAAGACATAAAGATGAGTTATACTATCAAAGCTAAAGGTAGTTTCTGGTAATGGCCACCTGCCTTGGTATCTGAATACATGCAGCGCTAAAAATTCCACATTTCAGAAAATACTAATTTCTCTCTTTTACTATTCAAAATTCACCCAATAGGATGAGCCAAAAAGTATTAAGACCATATGTTGTCTAAAATAGGCTTCTCACAAATCTCTACCTGTTTTTCTTTATTCTGACATATGTACATTTAAATTTATAATCAGCAGCATAAATGTGTCAACGATCTAGAGTGACACTGGCTATTTAAAGGGTATTGAGGGCTTCCCTGGTGGCGCAGTGGTTGAGAGTCCGCCTGCCGATGCAGGGGACACGGGTTTGAGCCCTGGTCGGAGAGGATCCCACATGCCGCGGAGCAGCTGGGCCCGTGCGCTGCAGCTACTGAGCCTGCTCTTTGGAGCCCGCGAGCCACAACCACTGAGGCCCACGTGCCTAGAGCCCGTGCTCCGCAACGGGAGAAGCCACCGCAATGGGAGGCCCGCGCACCGTGGTGGGGAGTGGCTCCCGCTCGCCGTGGCTGGAGGGGTCCCGCGCACAGTGACGAGGACCCAGCACAGCCAAAAATAAATTAATTTAAATAAATAAACAAAGGATATTGAAACCAGAGTAGTGGGAATTGTCCCTTAGTAGTTGAAGACACTAAAAGTAAACATGGTTACTACATGATGGTAACTTATCAGAAGTCCACTCACAGAAACTAAATCTCTTTCCTAAAAGATTAAAAATCTGGTTCTTAGGGATAAAGTTGACATCTGCTAGTACATATGTATTATGCACAGGTGTCTCAGTATTGTAAATTCAACATGTACCTTCACTTGTGTTGAACAACTTTCTGGTTTTAGCTAAATTGTTTTAGAAGATTCTTATTGAAAACCCAGGAGTATGAAGAGTCATTTTTTAAAAAAAGTTTTGAAAGCATGTTTCTTTCAACATTAAGCTGTAGCATGTAAACAGTGGTTCGAAAAACACTGTGCTCTTCAGAGCCTTCCTTCACATTTCTCTGTTCACCTAACACTGTTCTCACTAAACCTGGGGCCAAGACAGTTTAGTGATTATGGTTAAGGACAAGGAAAACATCAGGAGTCCAGCAGTTAAAGGTATAAATTTACCATTTATTAGTTGAGTAAATAACAGCATCTATGAGTCTCAGTTTTCTCATCTAAGAAGAATTTCCTTGCAGAACCATTATGAGGATTATTTCAACAAGGTAAGTCTAAAGTTTATCACTGTTCTGACCCAATTTGTAGTGCATATTTTTATTAATATTTACTCTGAAATCTAATTGTTTTGATCTCAGCTCATTCCAAATTTCACCAAAACAATTCCTCAATTGTACTTACTAAAACTTTGCTCTCAATGTTATAATTTATTCAGAACACTGTTACTTTTTTGTCAATAGTTCTCCACTCATCATCAAGGAATTAGTACTACGAAAGTCACCCCAGTCTGAGTTAAGGATGCTATGCATAATGAAGGCTTAGGAGCTTAAAGTAGGTCCGAAAAGGTATTTTAAACTCAATCCCCTAGTTGTTAATGGGGGATATTTACATTTTCTGTAGGGGATTTATTAGTCCAGATCAGAGGTACCACATTATAGTAATAACTTTTCTGTGTTTTAGCTCTTGTAAGCACTTTAGCCAAATTTTGTTCAGTAATAATCACTGTTATAATGAAATGATAGTGTTCATTTTCCAGGCTTTGTATACAAGGTCCAGCAATTTTTTTTTTTTTTACACGTAGAAACCATACTCACCAAGCTATACTTCATGAGTCTGAACTAGGCCATTTAGTATTTTACAAGTTTAAAGCAAGACTCTATTATTTATTCTAGCTGTGACAGCATAGCTTTAGAGACGGGCAGCCTCCACACAAGTAATCTGCTGATTACTGCGTGTATGCATATCAGAAACCAGCAAACTCCAATTTGCATTGAATGCCAGCTGCATAACAACTTATCAGAGAAGCCCAGATACAAGAGTAAAGAAATATCCCTTCCTTAATTATGAGCATGTGTATGCCAGTGCAAACCTGCATTAGTATGAATGAGCATTCTGGGATAATAAGGTAATGCTATTAAGATTCATTACACATTCCTAATATGCATACCAACACCTCTTAGTGGTAATGTTAGGTCCCAAACTCCAGGACTGTTCTGACAAAGTCCAGTGAGAATGGAAAGAGGTCCAGGCAGGAACACCAGTATATGTCTTAAATAAGACTTTGTAACATTTTAGAAAAGATATTTTTGGTGACTGCATATACTAATTCAGTGTTAGCATCAGGTCAGGTGATCTTGATTAATTATCATAAAAACCCAAAAATCTTTCTGTTTTGTATATAGGCATCTGTTTTATGTACTGCCATACATAAAAGGAAAAATTAATGCAAAGTGAAGAGCAGATTGGTGAGAGCCTACTTTGGCCTCAGGTCTGTTTTATTTGGCTAAAATTTAAATTTGAACGACATTAGATGGCATTTGTAATGTCCACAGCCTGTATCACTTTTATATTGATTTATTCGTTTACATTATCTGACTGGTCCCTGATGGTATTTGAGCTTCAGACTCGAGTTCTAAATGATGATCTATTTGAGGGACCAAATGTTTCCTTAAGACAAATGGACCAGGCGTGTAAATGTGACTCTGAGTCATTTCCTTAGCTGCCATGTCAGAGTCTCACAAAATACAAATGCTGGATTCATCTAACTTCAGAAGTTGTAATATAATGGGAAGTGTCTTGATTTGGGAAACAGGAAACAGAGTTTCATTTACCCATTCATTTAATCATTCAGATGACCAACATGCACTGACTGCCTGCAGGGTACCATTGTTGGAATACGACAATGAGCAATAATATTCTCTCCTAAAATCGTTGTAAGGATTCAACCTGACAATGCATGTGTATTAGGTAAAAATCTTGTTCTTTGCAGATTCCCTTGACTGCCCTCCTTTTCTCTTTCTGCCGGTCAGCATGTCGTCCATGCCAAATAGTCCTTTTATGACTAGATGAAGTGCCGCACCTTAGGGATCCAGCTTGCTGAATGAACACCAAGGTGCTAGATAAATTTCCTGGACATATGAGAGTGTGAGCCTCCTGTGGAGTAAATTTCACCATTGGGAAATGAGAGATGAAATGGAACTAGGCAGATAAATGTCTCCTCTTCCTCTCATCTTGGATTGCTTCCAAGGTGCAGCTCTTCTTTGCAAATCTTCCATATGCCAAGCAAATATACCCGATAGGTAACTTGTTGATGTCGTGACTGACATGTTAAAATGATTGCATTTCATTGTTTGTTACCTTTTATGTTATTTCCCTCTCCTCTCTCCACCTTTACTACTCTGGGCTTTTGTCTCCCAAATAAAGTTACTACTGTGAATTTGGACAAGTCATCCAGTCTTTCTGAGCCTCAAGAATAGAGCTGAATAATTTATAGACCTCTTCCAACTCTCAGTGTTAGAATTCTATGATTATCAGCAGGGATACCAAAATTATTTACTTTCGAAAACAGCCATTTTCTAGAACTGTTAAAGCATTATATTAAAAAGTGATTTTTTAATGTAAACTTATAAAATCAAAATAGCTTTCTCTTTCTTAAAGAGCCTTTCTGGTCCCCAAATCCTATTTTGTATCTCAAAATTAAAAAGAATTACATTAGGCATTTCTAAGTGAGCCACACATCTCTATAATTCTATAATTTTATGATTCCATTTGGACAGTCTTGTGTTTGAACAATTTTTTTAGAGGGAGGAAAGGAATTACCATCTATTGTGCCGAAAGTATAGTTCCAAGCAGTAAGCAACTTACTTTATAAACATTAGTTTGTTTAGTCTTCACAAATGAAAGAATTGTTTTCTCTTTTCTAAAGTTGTGGAAATTAAGGCATGAGAGAGTGATAAATTACCAGGTACACATAGCTAATAAGAGGCAAGCACAGGTGAAAAAGCTATCTGCCCAGCTTTTTAAAATTTTCATCTCCTTCCCTTGATTTTCTTCCCTCCACAAAAACCTATTACTTAGGAATCACTCATTGACCCACAGCTGCACAAATTTAATACTCCTTTAATATTTTACCTTTTGCCAGCATGGTAAAACATCTAGTAACTTAGAGCTATAATATCTCATTCAAATAGTCCTTGTAGCTGTCATGTCAAGGGTAACTGACAAGTTTAAAAATTTTTTTAACTTAGCAGATTACAATGTTAACTTCCTGGATAGATTTCAACTAGTTCAATATTTCATTCACTATAGTAATAGCATCTAGCAGAGTCTATTAACCAACACATCTGTGCTTTGCAAATACAAATATAAAGTATGTTCACAAGATAATTCTGACACCTAAGAAAGACTAAAGGCCTTTTCCATTTTCAAAGAAAGTTTTCGTTACATTCAACTTTAAGCACGTGTTTATTTTATTATATCTGAATAATTTTAAATTGGCAATGCACACATGGACTAAGGTAAGTCTATGCTAGCAAAATATGAAATTATACCAATATATCATTCACCAACTTTAAGAGGCATAACATGAAATAGGAAATTAAATCTATGTTTCTAATACAAAAATATTTAACTCAGTTTTTTAATCACTAAATCATCACTATAATCAGATATTAAAATCTTCCCCATGGTACAACTAAACATATCAGTGAAAAAAAATTTTTTACTTTAACTATTAGACATAATTAGATACTATCTTCAAAACATAGCATAAGTAAATAAGAATGTCTCAAAAGTAAAATAATCTTATGTAGCTGTGCCTGGCTCCTATACTTTGATTTAATTCTTATGATTCTAATTTAAAAACTTGATCTACACGTTGACTGGTTAGAATACCCTTGGATAACCCAGTTTATTAGAAATTTGCATTTTCAGCATACTCCAGTCATCCAAAGAACCTCAGTGTCAAAAACTGTAGGATGGAAGATGACATGGAAGGACAGAGTACAGGTAAAGCCAAAAAAATGGGTAAAATATATATGGTGCTTCATTTTTGATATAAAGCAAAGGGCCTCATGCAGTAAACCAAACAAAAGCTTCCAAATGATCCTAAGTGGTATTTGGACGCTCAGCCAAGAGTTCTATTTCCGTCATCTATGATGATACACAGAGTTTCTACCGAGAGACTCCCAAATGGCTGGGTGGCCAGATGCCAATACCCCATATCAAGACTGAGCCCAGATTTAATCTTTTGTTTGGTGGGAAAAATAATACAGCTATTTTTAAAGTGTTCTATTTTACGAAAGGCCTTCTCACTACTGTTCTACTCATGGTGGAATAAATGTGTTGATCAACATTTGCACATTCATAACAACCAGAGGTAAAAACAAGTAGAAAAGTCCAAAACTAGCAATCTGTCCTCAGAGGCTCATACCTCCCTCCTGCATATTGTTCCCAACCTCTAGCACTCTAGAGACTTTGGTTTCCCTTTAGCTTTATAGGAACGTGTTAGTTCAGCCTTCCCCCTAAGTAGTCCTTTCCAGATCAAGCTACGTAGGATACCTCATTAGAGGAGCTCATAAGTTATTTATTCATACACAAATGGACATAAAGATTCATTTATTTATTCAGTTCCTCAACAAATGTGCTGAGTGTCCATTTTTGGCCAGGCACTGTGCTGGACACTAGAAAAACATCACTGCAGTAAACTTAGTTAACACAGTGGTCGGAAAGACAGACTTTTGCCCAGTTATCTGTAACCTCACTTTGCTGCATTTTGAAAGAGTAATATGTAGGTTGTTAACACAAAGGAAGAGACTCTGGTGGAATAATTTTAAGCAGAAATATACATATTTTAAATAGAAATTACTCTTCTAGAACTCTCATATCCCTTCATGTCCCATGAAGGATCCAACATCTGGACCTCTAACCCACAAGGCAGCAACACTGAATTCCAACAGCTCCAAGTAAGTCAAGACTTCCTTTAGTCTACCTTCTCCTCCTCTGGCCCTGGAAGATCCAGGTGTGATAACTGGGGTTGAAGTGACGAGTAGGGAGCAAGAGAGGAAACAAGCCCTGCCCTCTGTGGGAGGTTAGGCCTAAGCCAACAGGAAATGAGAAGCTGTGGATTGAATGTGAGATTGAAACTCTGATTTAGACAACATCAAAACTTTTACCACCCAGTATGTGTCTTCATTAATAAAACATGATTGTTCCAATACTGGAAGAGTATGAATTCTGCCTGTGAGGCAACCAAGGGGTAGGGAAAAGAGATCCAATGGAGCATGTTTGAAGAGTAAGAATGGAAAATAATTAAGCCCTTTCCTATTTGTAAAACACAGATTTAAGCCTATTCAACAAAGTAGTTGCAATGATTATTTTTTGCAATGATTATTTATTTATTGCCTATGTAGCCAAGTCATTGGCTTTTGATAAGATATTGGCTTTTGATAAGATATTTTTCTGTCTCTGATTTCCTGTGTGCTTCTGCCTAGAAACACTGTTTAGGTCAACTGCTGTGCAGCCGCATCACTCCCATACTTAACAGCAACCTGCTCCCTCCAGATTCATGTACACTCCTAACTATTCAGAGCCTGCCTAATTCTCTAAATGTATTAACTGGCACTGGACTGACACTTTATACGTTGTTCAGCAGTTGTTACATTGGCTTCTAATTTATTTCAGCTTGGCATTACAGAGATAATGTGTCACTAATGCAAACTTGTGTATTTACAATATTAGAATAGCTGTCTTGTTATTTTTCCATTACTACTGTATTTTCTGAGTCTCCCTCATTACCATGTGTACTGTTTCATTATTTACATATTGAATGCTATTATCTCTAAGGCTGTCAGCAGAAGCATTGTGAGATAATGACACTGCGGGAAGAGAATTATCTAAACATGGCGCTTCCTGCTCATGCTCAACTAAATTATTGTCTAACTCTTCAGATGCTTCTTCTGGGTCCTCATTAAGACACTCATGGCCTAGGGGAGTGTCATCAGCTGCCTCTGTCTGGGGTCTGAAGATACAGACACAAACTAGAGATAGAGAAACGATCAAGACTTGAAGTGAAGGAGCTCCAGTGATAGTAACAGGGGATGTAAACATATCCAATAAAAAATATATTTTAGGGCTTCCCTGGTGGCGCAGTGGTTGAGAGTCCGCCTGCCATGCAGGGGACGAGGGTTCGTGCCCCGGTCCGGGAAGATCCCACATGCCGTGGAGCGGCTGGGCCCGTGAGCCATGGCCGCTGAGCCTGCGCGTCCGGAGCCTGTGCTCTGCAACGGGAGAGGCCACAACAGTGAGAGGCCCACGAACCGAAAAAAAAAAAGAAAAAAAAAAAATATATATATATATATTAATAGCAATAGCTTTAAAAGAGGATTGTATTTGTTTGAGATTCTGAATGCAAAACAATGACTGAGATGAACATGAAATATTTCAGGTGTTTTGGTTTGCTTTGGTTTGGTTTAGAGATTGCCTATTCAAAAGCAGATGGTCCTCAGGACTTTACTCAGCGTCCTGGCTTTAAATACCAACAATACACCCATGCCTCCCAAATTGCTATCCCTATTTCTGGCCTCTTCACTGAGCTTCCAATTCAAATAGCCAACTTCAAATTTGACATCTACACTAGGTTGTCTATTAGCACCTCAAATTTGACATGGCTAATACAGAGCTCTTTTTTTCCCCTCCAAAATCCCTTTGTTCCCACTCTCCTCTGTCATCCATCCTCAGCACATGTCATCATCACGTACTCTACAAAAACCAAGAAATCTCCCTTGACTCTTCTCTCCCTCTTCCTCCCCACATCTAACTGATCAAGTCCTGTGGGTTTATCTCCAAAATCGATTCTGAATCCATCTATTTCTCTCTATCTCCACTGAGACCACCCTTGCCCAGGGAATCATCTCTTAATGAGCATCACCTCCCAACAGGGAGAGCAGCCTCCATTCTTCCCACTCTGCCCACAGCAGCCAGAGGGAACTTTGTAAGACATGCATCATGCCATGGCATGCTCCTGCTTAAAGCCCTAGTGGCTTCTCATCATACTCAGAAAAAACTCTACACCTCTCCCCAAGGCCTGCCAATCCCTGAATGGTTTGCTCCTGCTTACCTCTCATATCGCATTCCCTCTCACTCCTTCCAGCCACACTGGCTCACTTCTGCCTCATGCTCTTTGCACATGCTGACCCCTCAGTCTAGAATATTCTGCTCCCAGATCTACGTATGGATGGATGACTGCTTCCCCCAAGATCCTCAGGAAGGACTTTCAACTCCCCAGCCACTCTCCCTCATATCAAATACTCCTTCATGGTACTTATCACCCTCTGAAAGTACCTGGTCCATTAATTTGTTTGCATACTTATTATCTGTTTCATACCACTAGACTGTAAGCTCCATGAGGGCAGGAATCTTGTCTCATTCTCCACTCTATATCTAGCATCAATAATGGTGCCCAGCTCATAGCAGTCCCTTGGTGAATATTCACAAATGAATGAATGATTGGAATTCAAATATTTATGACTCAGTGTCAGAAGCCCACACTGCCAGTCTTCTTATGTTATGTTATATTATGTGAAACAGGCTTGTCCCTGGCTATCTTCCTGCATGTCTGGGAGAATCCAAATTGGAGACTCAATTTCCAGGTGGTGATGGGTGTTCAGGGCTTTTTACAAAGCTAGTGTCTCAGGATCTGACTAGCTGTTCCATGCCTCACCTAGTGTCATCAAAGTGAGAGATCTGTGTCCCAACTCCTATTCTGGTGTGGGGAAGACTGCCCCCTTCTCTCTGCTACTGGAGCCTAGAGCCTCTCTGCCTGGAATGCTTTTCTTTGGCACAATCATCTCTCCTGGCCTTTTTCCTCTACAGATTCCCCAGCAGTTGACAGATTAAACTGACTCTCCCCAGGTCCCATCAAGAATGCTATGTTTACTGGAAAGATAGAACTATTGTTCCAATACTTTTTGACATCCTGTAATTATATGCTGTGGTGATTCAATGTAAAGTTTAGCTACGGATTTTTATTTATTTTTGAGGGGAGTTAAATAAAGGGAGGAAAGTGGGTGTCAGAATTGCCTCAAAAATTTTTTCTCAAAGCCCTGCTTAGTTTTCTAGACCGTTTTAATGCTGAAAACAAACTCCCAAAGTGTGCTCTTAGCTCCTAAGGTTGGTGCTGCCTGCAAACAGTCCATCTGTTTCCCCATAAGTGAAATAATATGTAAAAACAGTAAATAATAAATATTGCCTTCTACAACACCACCAAGACCCCAGAGGGGGGGAGGTAATAAAGAGTTATTGAACTGTTTCCTTGGAAAAATTATAATCCCAAATAATATTTCTGAAGCCCAAAAAGTAGGTCAGAAGGTGGTTCAGTAATGTTTGCAGAACAGTTAGTTGATATTAGAATAATATAGAATCCGTGAATCTTCTATAGATAAAAATGAAATTTGTTTCAACAACAAATTTCAGCAATACAAATCTGTAAACTATCAAAAAATTATTATCTAAAAAGGTCAATTGAATGAAAAAGTATGATTAATCCTGTGCTTTTCAGGCAGACATAAATCGTTTTGCAATACAACTGCTGCTGCTAAGAGTTCATATCTTGTTTAGCCCTTACTGTGGGCCCAACACTACTGGGTGTGCTCTGTGTATATTCACTCATATTCACTCATGTACTTCTCAAAACCCCCTGTGAGGTAGAGAACAATGTCTATCTACCTTTGACAGGTAAAGAAACAGAAGCACAGAAAGGTCAAGCCATTGCCCATTCGTACTTAGCTCTCAGTGATAAGCTGGGTTTCAAACTCAGGCTATACTTTCTCTAACCACCAAACTATGCCACTTGTACCCGTACTACCAGAGGTAGCATCCAGTGACATTTATCAAGCCCTCTCGCTGTTCCAGGCACTATGGAGAGCACACTGCAGGTAACATATCATCTAATTTTCCCAAAAATTCTGAGGTGGAGGAACTATTATCATAACCTTTGTTTAAAACTGATGATGGTATGATTTGATGGAAAGTTTCTCCTGTACCGCCCACTGCTAGAAACAATTCTTATGCTTTATTAAATTTTGCAAAGTGTGAGCAGCTGCTGGCAGCTCAGCACACATGGCTATTTCTTCAGTAGCCCCACATGAGGGACAGAATTGCCGGCTACAAGCCATTTCCACTCTTCTTTTAATGTGACATCTATTTTTTGCATCTAGAAAGATGTTAACTCTTTTGCTCTGAGGCAGGCATTTTTTTTTTTTTTTTTTTTTTTTTGTGGTACGCGGGCCTCTCACTGTTGTGGCCTCTCCCGTTGCGGGGAGCACAGGCTCCGGACGCGCAGGCTCAGCGGCCATGGCTCACGGGCCCAGCCGCTCCGCGGCATGTGGGATCTTCCCGGACCGGGGCACGAACCCTCGTCCCCTGCATCGGCAGGCGGACTCTCAACCACTGCGCCACCAGGGAAGCCCAAGGCAGGCATATTTTTAAGGTGATGCTTCTTGATCTTCTAGCTGTGCAGACCTGTCCAGGAGGTTACTTTTCTCATTCCAACCCTGCATTAGGGTTGAACACTCCAAGAGAAAGTGTAACCTCATTGAGGAAGCTCAGTAATAGCTCAATCTGTGAGGGCCACAAATCATAAAATATGACTCCCTTCTTTGGCTAAATTAATTGGACCACATCACAGAAACACTAACAAAGGCCTCTTATAAGCCTTTTATTTTATACTTTCCAGCCAGTGAATCCCTTTCAAAGTGAAGTCTATAATATTATTTTATTAGTCCACAAGTAACAAATGTAATGCAGACATCAATCTTATTGGAATGGTTGAGAAATATCTGGAGCCAACAGAAGAGAACTGGAGCTCCATCAAGCAGCAGTAACAGGGTAATTTAGCAATAATCACCATTTAAAGCAAAACGTGATTGCATAATCATGGAGGTGAACTATCAAATAGTAAAATCGGGACTTATTAATTACAATCAAAAGAAGTGAACACTGATTACTTCTGATATGACAGGTACTGTTCTGAACACCTTAAATGCCTGATTTTATAGTACCCACAGGAGGAGATACTATTACTGTTCTCATTTTATAGATTAGGAAACTAAGGCTTAGAGAGGCCAAGTAAATTGTCCAGAATTATGCAGCCAGTAAGCAGCAGAGCCATGTCTGGAACCCAAGCATTCTGAACCCTATATGTTTGTAGTCTGCTAGGTTTTGTCAACCCTCAGCTTCATAGATTGATAATAGCGCAGGGTGGCCATAATCCAACAGGCACTGGCTCACTTCAGCACTTTGCCCATGTAGTTCTCTGCCTAGGGCACCTACCTTTGCCAACTCCTTTTTTACTAAGATTCAGCTTAAGTGTCACTGTGGGAAGGCTGCCATTATGCCAGCCACCCCTGCCCACGGTTGTTCCAATGGCATGGTTAGATACCCTTTCTCTGGCTTGAAATGCATGATTCACTGTGTGCAAAGAAGAAAAGGGAGTCAGGTAGGCAACCTGGGACTGCAAATAGTGAGAAAGAGAAATCTGATGTCTACAGCTACCACAGTCTCATACGGGGGAAAAAAAAAAATCTGCATTCACCTGACTGTGGTTAAATACCTCTGATTTTTTGAATTACTGACTGCCAGATAATGTTTATATTATATACCTGTTTTACAAATGCTTAAGGCTGAAGCTGTAATAAAATAGGCATCCGTTATTTATTTATGAGGGCTTTTTCACAGTCCATGTTCCTTCTTATTTCAGTCCAACTTCATTGTAACAAAAAAAGGTCATATTATAAAGATAAGCTAAAAGATTTTTGCCTTTCCTGGTGTTGGAGGAAAGCAACCGTATGGAAGTCTCTGGATAATAAATAACTTCTCTACCTCTTGCTTTTCTTGGCAGGCTTCTGAAATATTTATTGCATTTCCTTCCAAAGACTTAAGAGTATCTTTCTCCTCCAGAGAGTATTACTCTGTAACCCAATGCCTGTCCCACCGATGCCTACTTCAGCTGTGCTTCCATCTCCTGCCCCCTCAACTGACCTCTGTTTTTCAATGTTGCCTTTGGGTTAACTTCTTCTGACAATCTCTGTTGCCTTTCGTTTAAGCTGTTACACTCCAGATGGCTCCTCTTTCTTTGATGTGGCCCAGAGCATATTATAAACCACAGAACACAGCTCTACAATGTAATAGTTCACCAAAGAACCCCGGCACTAATCTACCCAGTTGAGTTCTTAACATAACTCTAAAGAAATGGAAAACATCTAGGCAAAGAGAGGGAGAAATTCCCATCTGTATATCCCCTCTGTGTGTGAAAGAAATTATGCTTCAGAATTACATGGCTTCAGAACTTTCTTCCTGTGGAAATGTCAGAGCGAACAGCCATTGTGCACAAACCTAATGATCAAAACCTGACAAGGTGGCCACTGATAATCAGTTAGTGGGCCTGATTCAATGGCAAGTTGATCCAAAGTAGATTTTTTTTTTTTAAATCCCAGAGCTAAAAGTAAATAGAGTCATAAAACGTTTTTAAGAAAAATTTCACCCATCCCCCCACAATGTAAAAGACCAGTTAAACAGCTTCAAGAGAAACTGTCCATCTTGAGTCAAACTAGCAGGTAAAAAGGAGAGAATGGAATAAATGATTGTTCAACTGTCTTTCTGACGAATGAATGTTGAAAATAAAATGGATGACTCAAGTGAAGAGTAAAAATTATCCCAGTATTTCTGGATTTGGTTTTGCATACAGTAAAGTGAAAAAGAGAGAGAAAAGAGACAGAGAAATAGGAGGAAAGGGGGAGGGAGGGAAGGAGGAAGAAAGGTTACATACAGGGTGTCAAAAGACCTTGTTCAATTCAGATTGTGCAGCTGAGCTGCAGAATATCCCTGAGCAAGATTCCCAACCTCTACGACCACACTTGCTCATCAGTCAGGCAAAGCTAATTATGACCATCCACCTTCCCCACCTAAAAACCAGAGTTCATACTAATTAACCTGGACATTTTGAACAGTCTGAGTACCACACACAAAAAGGTGAAAAGGGTATTTCATGGTTGTTAGCAATTACCTGTGATTTTATTGAAGTTGTCAAAGGAGTCATACAGATCTGCCCCGGGAGAGACCTCCCATACCATTGCAGTGACCACACAGTTCATGTTTTTAAAAAAGAAGCATTTCTCCCTGCACCATTTCTTCCTCTCTCTCTCTTTCATTCCTTGTCTCTTTTTCTCTTAAAAATTCTTGTTTTCTTTTATAAGACTGTCACTCTCTTTTGTGATTTTACCCTAAATCTTCTAAAAGCTAAGAAGACAATTATAGTAAAATTTGATGTACCTTCCTCCACATTCTCCCCACCCCATGCCCCCAAAGGCACCCCGTGTTTCTTCTTCCTCTTTATACACTAAACCATACTTTCTAGTCATGCTACGTTAGCAAATGAAAGCGTTAATGCCTACATTCTCTGATCTTCTCTACTAATCCTGAAATTTATTAATATAGATGCATGTTAACACAGCTTTGGCATCTAATTCTGGACAACTGAAAAAAGAGCACTTGAGGATTGACTTTAAAACAATGTCTTGTTTTGTGCTTTAATGACTGCATGCAAAAAAAAAAGAAGAAGAGTTAGCTTTATTCTAAAGTAAATATATCATTTAACGTGCTAGGAGGGTGTCGAGTCCAGAGTAGGCATGGAAGTTCCATGCCTCTGCCCACCCCCGATACCTCGTCCTCTGCACCTCTCCATTTGCTTTTTTTTTTTTTTTTTTTTTTTTGGCCGCACCGCGCAACATGTGGGATCTTAGTTCCCCACCAGAGATCGAACCCGCCTCCTCTGCATTGGAAGCACAGAGTCTTAAGCACTGGACCATCATGGAAGTCCGTACACCTCTCCATTTGGCTGCTCCTGATTTGTATTCTTTATAATAAATGGGTAAATACATAAATAAATAACAAGTAAAAAGTCATTAAGCTATTTCACTGGGTGAGTCCTTATGTTGCCTTCTGATGCTATTGCTTTCTTTTCCCTCAAGCCCTTGTGAAGAACGATTTCACATGCAAACATGTTACCTTCTCTGACTTTTGGCTCATTCCTAGGGTCTTGTGTTTTCAAAAGGTTAGGTTATATATCAAAAATGTACTGCAAAGTTATTAGCTTGATCTTTGAACCAGAACAGGTTATCTGGGATCCAATTCATAATTTGTCAGTAATATATAAAACAAGTTGAGGGAGATAGGGGGAAAAAATGAAAAAGAAAGCTTTACAAAAAAGCACTAGTTTAAAAAACATATTATAGAAAACCTTTAAATATTATTAACTGAAGGTGTTTTAGGATATGCCAAACCAGAAATCATAACAGTATCCACAGTACATAGTCTTAGAAAGTAAGTTTGAGGACACCTAAGAATTATTTAAGCTTTACATCTAGAGATGGAACACTTTTAAAATATCACCATTATCCATTCACCAGTTTTATTCTATTATAGAAATAAAAATAAATTTACCTGTTAGTGAACCTTTAATTTTAGATTTGGCTACTCTGTGCCGGTACTATAGTAGCTACCAGGAATAAATCAGTGAAAAGTTAGTCTTTTACCACAAGTGCTTATAGTTTAGCCAGAGCGAAGACAAGCACCTGAACATTTTCAATACCAAATAGAGGAAGTACATAAGAAGCATGCTTATAACTCATTCTTTGATGATCTATCCCTGAGTCATAGGGTCACAGGGTAAGAAGCACTCAGGCAGAGGGAATGGCATGTTAAAAATAAGTAAGAGCCTGACAATGCCACTGTCAGTGAAACTGAAAGCATTTTGGTACAATTAGAGCCTGAGTGTGGCAGCTCCCAAGCACAGAGCTACAGAAGAAAGCACAGAACAGAGCACAACGGGCCCTAAATGACATGAGGAGGAATTTGACTGCAGACAATGGCAGGCCATGGTAATGTCTAAGCAGTGGAGTGATGTGCTTTCTGTCAGAGTTCCACATTCAGAAGGTCACTCTGTCTGCAGTATGAAAGATCTATGAGAGAGATCGTCCCTCAAACACAACAGATCCAAACATATGGGTATATACTGACTCTCTTTAAAACTTACAAAAAAGAATAATGTAATAAAAATGTATAAAGCCAAAAGACCAGAAAAAAGCAGGAAACAGAACAAGGAAAGAAAATAGACATGTGAATGGTAGTAAGTCAATGGAAGAGTCATTAAGCCGTGCAGATCAAACTGAAATCTAAATGCCTACAAGCAAGTGTGTGAATGAGCATCAGACTGGTTCACACAGAGAACACTAGACTCAGAAATAGAGACTCAAGGTGTCTGAGATGGTGGGAGGGAACAGTGTGGCTTAGAATAATATTGGCTGAAAGCTTTCAAGAGGAGTAATCAGATTCCAGGCCTCCTCACCAGCTCACACAACTAGGCAACTCTGTTCCAACCTGAGAGAAGACCTGATGTTTATTCTGTGGAGAAATGGAAGTGGAGAAGCTCTAAAATCAACCCCACAAGATTTAGGAAAGAGTGAGTGTGAGATGCCATTCAGAAAACAGAAAAATTCACTGAAATTCTATGTCCTGAATGGTGAGAATTCTCGTTTGAGTCACAGAATACTGGGGAACAGACTGCTCTCCACAGAAATTAACTAACCTAGAAAAAAGAAATGCAGACCTTGATAGTTGTAATCTTCCAATGGATTGGTCAAGTTTGCTTTAGTCATCCTACCATAAAACCAACTAAATGACAAGCATCTGTCTCAAACACACACACGTATAAACACACACATGACAATTCTTTCATCTGATTTTAATTCCCTGAATCTTAAATATGAACAGACAGGCAAGAAAACTAGCCATCCAGACATACGAAAGAAGCCTCCTACATAGAAGGTAGAAAGGCAGAGACCAAAAAGGAAAAAGAAAGAAAAGAAAAAAGAAGCAAAGAAAGAAAGAAAGGGAAAGAAAGAGAGAAAGAAAGGAATTAGAGGAAACAGAATTAATGGAGAAAGCATAAGAGCATAAAATTCTTCAAAACAGGATTCATGATTTATATCCTCAGGAAGATAAGAGACATTACATACATGAAATAAGAAGAGAAGAATGAAACAGAAAGAGAACATAAGGAAAAAATCTGAGAAATAAATAGAATAAAAGTATTGAAAGGTAAAGCTGGAGAACTCTCCCAAGTATGAAAACACACACACACACCAAAAAAAAAAAAAAAAAAAGATGAAAAAAAAGGAAAGAGGAAAAAGTAAGAGGATAAATCCAGTAGATCCTATATTTGAATTACATGAGTACCACAGAATACAGAGGGATTTAAATTAGAGATATAATAACATATCCCAGAACTGAAGAACATGCATTTCTAGACTGAAAGCACTATAGGAATGCTCAGAAAAATAGCTGAAAAAGACCCACAGCAAGTTAAATTACTGTAAAATTTCAAAATGCCAGAGGTATTGAAAAAAAATCCTTACATCTTCCATAGAAGGAAAAATAAGTCACAAAGGATTAAGAAGAGCAATGGTAGGGTTTCACTTATATATGGAATCTAAAAGTTGAATGCATAGAAGCAAAGAGCAGAATGGTGGTTGCCAAGGGACTGGGTATAGAGGCAAAGACAAATTTTCAGCTATGCAGGATGAATAAGTTCTAGAGATCTACTGTACAGCATGGTGATGACAGTTAGTAATATTGTATTGTATTGTATCTTGAAATTTGCTAAGACAGTGGATCTTAAATGTTCTTACCACAAGGGCAAAAAAAAAGATAACTCTGTGAGGTGATGGACAGTTAATTAACTTGATCATTTCACAATGTATACATATATCAAAACACCACTAGGTTGTACATCTTAAAAATATCAAATTTTTATTTGACAATTATACCTCAATAAAGCTAGGGAAGAAAATAAGAGCAATGCTAGAAGCAGAAGAAAGGAAATAATAAAGATCGAGCCAAAAGCAATGAAATTAAAAACAGAAGACTATTAGAGAAAATCAATCAATTCAAAAACCAATTCTTTGAGAAGATCAATACAATTGATAAGCCTCTATCCATATTGGTCAAGAAAAAGAGAGAGAAGACACAAATTAACAGTATCAGGGGTGACATCACTATAGATAAAACAGATATTAGGATAATAACAAAATATTATGAACAACTTTACAGTAATAAATTCAACAACATAGTTGGAATGGACAAATATCTTGAAAGACACAAACTATCAAAACTCACTCAAGAAGAAATAGATAACCTGAAAAGCCCCACATCTATTAAAGAAATTAAATTAGTAAATATCTTCCTACAAAGAAAACTTCAGGACCAGATGGCTACACTGGGGAATTCTACCAAATACACCAAACATTGAAGGAAGAAATAATATCAGTTCTGCAGAAATTCTACCAGACACCTGAAGAAGAGATAACTTTTCCCAACTCATTCTATGAAACCAGTAGTACTCTGATAGCAAAACTAGATAAAAACATTACTTGGAAAGAAAACTACCTACTAATATACATCACTAGTGAACATAGGTATAAAAAATCTTAACAAAAATATAGGCAAATTGAATGCAACAGTATATAAAAAGTATAACACATCATGTCTGAGTGAAAGTTAATTTAATATTCAAAAATCAATCAATATAATTCACTACAGTAACAAACAAAAAGTATAAACATATGATCATCTCAATAGATGCAACAATATCAATGAACAAAATCCAACACCTTTCTGATATAACTCTCAGCGAACTAGGAGTAGAAGAGAACTTCCTCAATCTGATAAAGGGCATCTATGAAAATTTACAGCTAACATCATAACTAGTGATTAAAGGTTAAAACTTTGCTCATCAATATCAGAAACAAAACAAGACAGTCTGCTCTCCCTACTTCTACCCAACTTTTTCCTGGAGATTGTAGCCACAATAAGGTAAGTAACAGAAAATAAGGGTGTTCAGGTTAGAAAGGAACAATTAAAACCGTCCTTGTTCAATAATGGCATGATCACCTATGTATAAAACCCTATGGGACCTACAAAGAAGCTACTAGAATGAATAAGTGAGTTTGGCAGGGTTGTATGATACAAGATAAATTTTTAAAAAACCTATTGTATTTCTACATACTACAAAAAAACCCACAGAAATTGAAAATTTTCAAAAATACTATTTATAAAATATAAAAAATATAAAATACTTAGGGATAAATAGAATAAAAGATGTGTAAAACTTTTACATTGAGAACTATAAAATAATGTTGATAAATGTTTAAAAACACCTAAATAAATGTTAAGATAAATGGTGTTCATAGATCAGGAGACTCAATATTCTTATGATGGTAATTTCTGATAAACTGATCTATAGATTCAATGCAATTTCATCAAAATCCCAGGGCGCCTTTTTTTTGGAAATTGACAAGCTGCTTCAAAAATTCATAATGAAAAGCAAAGAACTTAGCAAAACCAAAGCAACTTTTAAAAGATAAACGTATTTGTAGAACTACACTACCTTACCTCAAGACTTATTTGTAAAGCTACAGTAACAAACACAGTTTGGTATTGACTTAAAGACAGAACAAAATAGAGTTCAGGAGTAGAACTACAGATACGGATAGTCAATTTTTAACAAAGGTGCAAAGGAAATTCAGTGGAGAACAAATCATGCTGGAGAAACCGATTTTTGACAAAGGTCCAAAGGATAAAGGATAAACAGAGAAAGGATAGTCTTTTCAATAAAAGGTGTTGGAAAATATATATATTCATAAGCAGATAAAAAAAAACTTAATTAAGTGGGACTACATCAATTTGTATATTGTATCAATATACAAATAACTCACACAACTCAACATCAAAAAAACAAACATCCCAATTAAAAAATGGGCAGAGAATCTAAATAGACATTTTCCAAAGAAGACATACAGATGCCCAACAGACACATGAAAAGATGATCACTATCACTAATCATCAGGGAAATGCAAATCAAAACCACAAGGAGATATCACCTCACACCTGTCAGACGGCTGCTATTATCCAAAAGACAACAAACAACAAGTACTGTCAAGGATATGGAGAAAAGGAAACCCTTGCGCACCGTTGGTGGGAATGTAAATTGGTGCAGACTCTATGGAAAACAGCACAGAGATACCTCAAAAAACTAAAAATAGAACTACCACATGATCCAGCAATTCCATTCCTGGGTATTTACCCAAAGAAAACAAAAACACTAATTTAAAAAGATATATGCACCCTTATGCTCATTGCAGCATTATTTACAATAGCCAAGATATGGAAACAACCTAAATGGCCATCCACAGATGAATGGATAAAGATGTGGCCTACATATACAACAAAATATTTCTCAGCCATTAAAAAAGAATAAAATCTGGCCATTTGCAACAATATGGATGGACCCCAGAGGGTATTATGCTAAGTGAAATAAGTCAGAGAAAGACAAATACTGTATCACTGAAGTGATTCTATGTGGAATCTAAAAAACAAAACAAATGAACAAACATAGCAACAGAAATAGAGTCATAGACACAGATACCAGGTGGTTGCCAGAGAGGAGAGGGGAGGGGGAGGGGAAGGGAGAGAAATAGGTGAGGGAGATTAAGAGGTACAAACTTCCAGTTGCAACATAAATGAATCACGGGTATGAAATGTACAACGTGGGAATACAGTCATTAAATATGTAATATCCGGTATGGCAACAGATCATAAATAGACTTACAGTGGTGATCATTTTGAAAAGTATAGAAATATCAAATCACTATGTTGTGTAACAGGACCTAACACAGTGTTGTAGGTCAATTATACTTCAAAAACAAACAAAAAAACTCATAGAAAAAAGATCAGATTTGTGGTTACTAGAGGCAGCAGGTGGGAGGAGGGGGAACTGGATGAAGGTGGCCACGAGATACAAACTTCCAGTTATAAGATTAAATAAGTACTAGGCACGTAGTGCACATCATGAGAAATATAATTAACACTGTTGAATGTTATATATGAAAGTTGTTAAGAGTAAATCCTAAGAGTTTTCATCACAAGGCAAAATTTTTTTTTCTATTTCTTTGATTTCGTATCTATATGAGATGATGGATGTTCACTAAACTTATTGTGATAATCATTTCATGATGTATGTAAGTGAAATCATTATGCTGTACACTTTGAACTTACACAGTACTGTAAGTCAACTATATTTCAATAAAACTGGAAAAGAGAAAAAAAATGAACTTGATTCATACCTCACACCACATATAAAAATCAACTCAAAGTGGACTCTAGACTTCAATATAATACCTAAAACTATAAACCTCTGGAAGACATAGAGAATTTTTGTGACTTTCTGTTAGGCAAAGTATTCTTACATACTACACCAAAACACAATCCATTAAAATACACACACACGTATCTCATCAACACTGAGACTTCTGCTCTTCCAGAGAAATGGTTAGTAGAATGACAAGACAATGCACCGACTCAGAAAACATTTTTTAAAAACTAAATATCTGCTAAAGCACTTGTATCCTTAATATATAAAGAAGTTTCAATAAAAAGAAAGCAGAAGTCTAATAAAAAGTGGGCAGAAGATCAAAGGGACATTTCACCAAAGAATGTGTACCAATGACAAATAAGCACGTGAAAGATATTCAATATCATTAGTCATTAAGTAAATTTTCATATAATCTAAAACTACAATATCACTATTATAGTATCTAAAATTAAAATGACTTTCCACACCAAGTGTTGGTGAAAATATTAAGCTGCTGGAATTCTTATTGACTGCTGAGAACAATTTGGCAGTTTCATAAAAAGTTAAATTTATACCTACCTTATGACCCAGTAATCCTATGCTTAGGTATTTACCCAAGAAAGATGAAAGCAAGCATCTACATAAAGACTTATACGTGAAAGTTCATAGCAGCTGTTTTTGTTTTGTTTGTTTGTTTGTTTTTGTAGTAGCAAAAAACTGAAGCAACCCAAGTGTCCATCAACAGGTGAAGAGATAAACTGTAGTATATCCATACGATAGACTATCACTCAGCAACAAAAAAGAATGAGCTACTGATATATGCAATGACATGGATGAATCTCAAAATAATTAGTAGTGAAAAAAGAACCCAGATTGAAAAGCATATATCGTGTATGATTCCATTTATATAAAATTCTAGAAATTGCAAAGTAATCTATAGTGAAATAAGGCAGACTAGTGGTACTCTGGGTGTTAGCGAGGTAGATGGGACAAAAGGGAAGGATTACAAAGGGACTCAAGGAAACTTTTGTGGACAATGGCTATGTTTACTTTCTTGATCATGGTCATCAGCACAGGTGAATAAATGTATCAAAATTTATCAAATTGTGCACTTTAAACATGTTCATTTTATTATATTTACCTTAAAAAGATTTTTAAAAACTTAAAAGCAGAAAAAGAAAATTGAGTGGAGAAAAATTTTATTAAGGAAGGATAAGTCTCAAAACAGAGAGAACAGGAAGATGTGACAGTATCCAAATTAAAAGTATTATTGTCCTGTACTGTACTAAGGATTTGGAAGATGGAATGGAGAGAAGTAGATAGATCTGAAAACATTTATTGAAGTTTAGTAATGAGGAGCTGGTATTTGGTGGGGTGGTGTGAAAAGATCAGTAAAGAATGATTCTAGGTTTTGGGTCTGGATTGCTAACTGGCTGGAACACCAGTGGAGGGGCAAGACTTGGCAGGAGAACGTGAATTTAGTTTTTAATATGTTGAACTTGAGATACACAAATATAGAAATGCCCAAAAGGTATTTGTGTAATGGTTTGAAATTCCATAGGGTGAGGTGGAATCTTAAGTCCTCAGAAAATGGATGATAACTGAAACAAAGTATTAGTTGGTTAGCTCACCTAATAGGAGTGAGTTAAGATATGATTTAAATGCTGAGGTCTAAACCCTAAGAGACACAATATTTTATGGTTGGGTAGGGCAGAGGATCTCACAATATAAATAGAAATTTATTTTGATAATCCAACTCTCAAAACATATACTTAGAAATTATAATTCAGAGTCAAAGAACTTTCCAATGATTTAAAAACATGAAGTCCACAGCAGCTCACTATAAGCTGGTAGACATTCTACTCTGGTTATTAGTTAGGAGAACTCTGTAATGGACATTTAGGCATGCAGACAATTCAGTAAACCCCACAATAACATCTGTACTTAGAGTAACTCTGCAGTAAATGGCTCTTGTTTTAGACTTTATACTAATTATGGCAGACAAAATCATGTTGCTAAGGGGAAAAATTGGAAGAATTCCACGTGGCATTTTTAGCCTCATAAATTTAAAATGAGAGAATTTTTCAACCATATTACTGCTAATTTTTAGCCTGCCCACACCTGGTATAATATTCTATGTTACATTTAAGTAACATACTTGGAATTATTAATACCAGCTTTGACTGGAACCAATATAATGACTTGAGATTATTTTTCATGTGCCCTGAAATTTAAAAAAATTAATAAGTCAAGTGACAGACACATAAATGTGGCCATTATGTTTTCATGAAAGATATTTCCATGGATCATATTATAAATATTGAGCAGGAAAGCTATAATTTTGGTCTTATATATAAAGCTAAACTCAAAATCAAAAATAAATATGCAAATAAATGATTAATAATCCATTACATATTAACTACCAAAAATACATTTATTAAAGCTCACACATTTCACTCCTTGGAAAGTTCTAATCAGATTCCATTAACTCCAATTTTAGAAATCCCTATCTTGGTTAACTGGTTTACTGCCCAAAAGCAAATTAGAAGTAATAAGCTATCTGTAGACAGGCCCTCATTTTGAGACAAGCACTTTAATGGCAGAAAGCTGTGATGAGAGATAAAGAGAAATGTCTTTTTAAAAATAAGCTTTAGAAAATAGAAATCAGAACTCCAAGTAGACCAGTTATGGCCATTTAGTGCAGAGTAAGCAACGTGCTATATTATATTAGGCTCTGATAGTTGCACTATACAGTGAATAATAAGTATGATAGTTCCCAAAAGGTTAAATATAGTAACATTATGTAAAGTTCATTTTTAAAAAGATTTTAGTAGAGCTAAAATTGGTTAACAGTGTGATTCCATTGTTTATGTTTTGCTTATGTGAAGTAGTTTATTTTCAAGTAATGAAAGTTCTGCCTTAAAATAAAACCCATTCATGAGAAGGAATCTTTTAAAGAACATTGATGACTTCGTATATAAACTACTTATTAATTGACAGCAAGTTTACCTCTTTGTGTCACTTAGAACGCCTTAATTTTCACCTAGTATCATAGTGTAGAACTATTCCTGCCCCTGTTATATTATTACCTCCTTGAAGATAGAGGTTAAATATCAGACACTTGATTGGACAGCTACACGTAAAACAATGAGATTAGAACATTCCCTCACACAATATACAAAAATAAACTCAAAATGGTGTGAAGACCTAAATGTAAGACCTGAAACCATAAAATTTCTAGAAGAGAAAACAGAACACTCTTTGACATAAATCATAGCAATATTATCTTGGATCAGTCTCCTAAGGTAAAAGAAATAAAAGCAAAAATAAACAAATAGGACTTAATTAAACTAAAAAGGTTTTCACAGCAAAGAAACCATCAACAAAACAAAAAGACTACCTACAGAATGGGAGAAAATATTTGCAAATGATGTGACTGACAAGGGGTTAACATCCAAAATATACAAATAGCTCATACAACTCAATATTAAAAAAAAAACAACCCCATCAAAAATATGGTTAGATCTGAACAGACATGTATCCAAAGAAGACATACAGATGGCCAACAGACACATGAAAAGATGCTCAGTTTCACTAATCCTTAGAGAAATGCAAATGAAAACCACAATGAGGTATCACCTCACACTGGTCAGAATGGCTATCATAAAAAGTCTACAAATAAATGTTGGAGAAGATGTGGCGAAAAGGGAACCCTTGTGCACTGTTGGTGGGAACGTAAATTGGTGCAGCCACTATGGAAAACAGTACAGAGATTCCTCAAAAAACTAAAAAATAGAACTACATAACTACATATGATCCAGCAATTCCACCCCTGGGTACATATCTGAAAAAGTGAAAACTCTAATTCAAAAAGATACATGCACCCTAATGTCCATAGTAGCATGATTTACAAGAGCCAAGATATGGAAGCAACCCAAGTATCTATCAACAGATGATTGCATTAAGAAGATGTGGTGTGTATACACACACACACACATACACACACACACACACACACACACACACACACCATAGAATATTACTCAGCCATAAAAAAGAACAAAATACTGCCATTTGCAGCAATATGGATGGACCTAGAGAATATTATGCTTAGTGAAATAAGGCCGAAAGAGAAAGACAAATGATGTATGATATCACTTATATGTAGAATCTAGAAAATAATACAAATGAATGTATATGTAAAACAGAAACAAACTCACAGATACAGAAAGCAAATTTGTGGTTTCCAAACGGGAGAGGGACAAGGGGAAGGACAAATTAAGAGTATGGAATTAACAGATAAAAACTACTATATATAAAATATATAAGCAACAAGGATATACTGTATAGCACAGAAATTATACCCATTATCTTGTAATAATCTATAATGGAGTGTAAACTGCAAAAATAGTGAATCATTATGCTGTACACCTGAAACTAATGCATTATTGCAAATCAACTATACTTCAATTAAAAAAAAAAAGGAAATGAAATAAATAAATCAGACACTTGAATTCATCCTCGTATCACACACCCTCCAGTTGCACTCTGTATTGCCTAACATGTATAAAGTGCTGAGTAAGTGAAGAAAAATGACTTACAATATACACATCTACATTCTTTTTACTTTTAGTGATAATTAATACTTTCAAAACCTACATTTGGATAACACTGTAAAGGTAAATTTACATAATGAAATAAATAGGATTTAATCTCAAAAATTCAAATTAGCTGGGAGGAAAGTCAGTTCAAATGGGTGAATGAAAGTATGAATTATTGAATATCCTTAAGGAAATACAGAATAGACAGAAGCTAATGCTGTGGATTTCCAGGACACATAGATTGAAATTGTTTGTTATAATTCAACTATATATCATATAATTTTACAGTTTTAGGTAGATTGCAATTTAAATTTCATGGAAAAGACTTTAAAAACAAAGTTTTACTGTAATACGCTCCTTTACTGTCTTTTTAAATTTCTAATTAATGGGGTGGGGGGTGTCAAAAATAAATAGTTTTACCCTATGTATGTTCAGAAACCATAGGTTTTGGCACTCTAAGGAAATTTCCATTTAAGTTATTACAGGCTTCCCTCAGAGATATTTTGGGTTTGGTTCCAGACCACCACAATAAAGTACTACCGCAATAAAGCTAGTCACACAATTTTTTTCTATTTCCCAGTGCATGTAAAAACTATGTTTACACTATTCTGTAGTCTCTTAAGTGTTCAATAGCTTTGTATCTAAAAAAAAAATGTACATACTTTAATTTATAAAAATATAAAACAAACACAAAAATTACAATAGCAACAAAGATCACTGGTCACAGATCACCATAATTCACAGAAATATTTTGAGAATTACCAAAACGTGACACAGAGACATGAAGTGAGAAAATGCTATTGGAAAAATGACACCAATAGATTTACTCAAGGCAGGATTGCCAAAAGCCTTCAATTTGTAAAAAACACAATTTCTGCAAAGGACAATAAAGCAAAACATAATTAAACGAGTTATGCCTGTATTGTATATTTTATTTTCAAGGCAATTTGTTAAATAAGATTTAATTGTTACACTTTCGAGAGACATCTATATAAATGTGTTCACAACTCCAATCTTATATTTGTTTTGAAGAATATTTTTGTTATCTTTATGTAATACTCATGCTCAGGTTTAGGGTTCAATCACAGTATATTTAACCATGCTTTAGGATTTATTCAGAAACAAATCAGTAGTTGAATATCATTAATTTCATTAAAATAATAATTAAAATAATTAAAATAATAAACATTTTTCTGATTATCAAACATTTGTCTTTTTTTTTGATGCCTATAATGAAATACTATAAAGAGTTAGAGAGTAGATTTCAGTTGATAAGACAATGCCATACAACTGTAAGTTTGATATGCAGGTGCAGGTTCTGGGTTATAGAAAATGAGATAATTTCTGAATAACAACAGACAAATTCTCAGAACAGTCACACCAGAAGATGATTAGAAGTTTCCCATGTATAACAGAAAGTTCTTTCATATCTGAAGCAGGGACACTTGGTAAACATAATAAACATTCTAGTGTAACTCATGGAGGAAAGAGCAAAAGTCAGAGAGCTGAGTCAGCTTGATAAGCAAATAGTCAATCACTTGTTAATAAACTCTTTTCTTGTTAAGTCCATTAAGCTCTTTTATTAATATAACAATGTAGGTGATGCTGTTTTGAATAGAGAATTATTTGAGCAGGCAGGGCAGGGACTAATCTATTCACTCATTCATTCAATACTAAGTGCCTAAAATGTGCCAGTCACTGTGCCAGAAGCAGAAGCTATAAATAAGAATATGACATTCTTCCCTTAAAAGTTGTATTGTCATCCATGAAAGAAATGGTTGATAAGCTGGACTTCATTAAAATTAAAAGGTTCTGTCCTGCAAAAGTTGATGTCAAGAGAATGAGAAAACAAGCCACAGACTTGGAGAAAATATTTGCAGAAGATAAATACATGTGATAAAAGACTGTTATCTAATACATACAAAGCATTCTTAAAACTCAACAATAAGAAAATGAACAATCTGATTTAAAAATGAGCAAAAGACCTGCACAGATACCTCACCAAAGAAGACATGCAGATGGAAAATAAGCATATGAAAGAATGTTCAACATACTATGTCATTTGGGAAATGCAAATTAAAACAACAATAAACAATCACTACACAACTAGTAGAATGGCTGAAATCCAAAACACTGACAACACCAAATGCTGGCAAAGATGTGAAGCAACAGAAACTCTCATTCATTGCTGGTTGGAATGCAAAGTATCTCAGGCTGTTAGGCAGTTTCTTACAGAACTAATCATATTCTTACCATATGATTCAGCAATTGCACTCCTTGGTATTTACATGGATGAACTGAAAACTCGGGTCCACACAAGAGCCTGCACATAGAGGTTTATAGCATCTTTATTCATAATTGTCAAAACTTAGAGGCAACTGAGATGTCCTTCAGTAGGCAAATGGATAAATAAACTGTGTTACATCCAGACAGTGGAAGAGTATTCAACACTAGAAATAAATGAGTTATGAACCAGTAAAAAGACATGGAGAAACCTGAAATGCATATTACAAGTAAAATATTCAAACTAAAAAGGCTTCAAATATATACATATTATATGATTCCAAAATATGACATTCTGGAAAAGGCAAAACTATGGAGAGAGTAAAAAATCAGTGGTTGCCGCGGGATTGGAGGAAGGAAGGACAAATAGGCAGAGCACAGATGACTTTTAGGGCAGTGAAACTATTCCACCAACTATGCAATAGTGGATATTTGACATTATACACTTGACAAAACACATGAAATGTACAAACACCAAAAGTGAACTCTGCCAGGACTTCCCTGGTGGCGAAGTGGCTAAGAATCCGCCTGCCAATGCAGGGGACACGGGTTCAAGCCCTGGTCCAGGAAGATCCCACATGTCACAGACCAACTGAAGCTGTGCAGCACAACTACTGAAGCCCACACGCCTAGAGCCCGTGCTGTGCAACAAGACAAGCCACAGGAATGGGAAGGCCACCCACCGCAACGAAGAGTAGCCCCTGCTCACCACAACTAGAGAAAGCCCGCGTGCAGCAACGAAGACCCAACACAGCCAAAAATAAATAAATAAGTAAATAAGTAAATTAATTAAATAAAAAAGAGTGAACTCTGCCAACCATTAAAATAAAGCAGGCAGTTATTTTAGCAGCAAAACGGGTTTACTTGGGGAAACAGAGGAATTGCAATTCAGGACATGCAAGCTATGGAAAACCACAGGCAAGTCCGGCAAACAAAGAAGAGGAACATCACTTTATAGGGGAAAAAAGAAAGGAGAAAGTTGGGAGAGGCTGCTTTGAACAAAAGTTGATTGGAGGAAAGCATGAGTTCAGGGTGGTGACAGTTTCTCATTGGCTGAGTGGTGGTAGTTTCTCATTGGCTGGGGCTGCTTCTGGGCAAGGAGAAAATCTTCCTTTCTCTTGTTGGAGTCGTAAAGTAAATCTTTCTTTCTCCTTCTTCCCGTTGGAGATGCAAGGTACATCTCTTCCTGTTTGGGGGCTGCAGATGGCAACAAGTGGTAGTGCATGAGAGCTCCCCCTTCAGGGCTTCCTGATTCCATTTTAAATGAGGTCTCCCTTTATTAATGTTCACAACTCTCATGTAAACTCTGGACATTGGATGATGATAATGTGTTACTGTTGTTTACGGATTATGATAAGTGTACCACTCTAGTGGGGGAAGTGTTGATGGTGGAGGAGTTTGTGCGTGGGGGGGGGGGGCAGGGAGTATATGGGAATTCTTTATACTTTCCACTCAACTTTGCTGTGAACCTAAAACTACCCTTAAAAAAATAGTCTTAAACAAATGTAGTGGCTACTACAAAAGGCAGACAAGTAATCAAATGATGACATTATAGGGTCTTATATGTTATGAGGGAGGCATGTAGTGGATACCATGGGAGTATAGCAAAAGGCAAGAAAACATCCATTCTGATTGGAGAGGCAAAGCAAGGGACATCAAGGAAGGAGATCTCTGCTTATTTCCAAATTCCCTAGAGCAGGAAAATAATTCAGACAAATCCTAAGCATGTGTAGAAAAAGGAGGAAAAATTAGGCAAAGTCCCCTTAAAAAAGAAGAAAAATATGTAAACCAGAGGTAAACCAAAAAAGGGCATTTGGCTATTTACACAATTCATAATGTCATTACAAAAAACAAACAAAAACAAAAAAATCAAGCTAATTCCTAAGGAGGTATTAAATCTAGATGCTAAATCTAGAAAGAAAATTCACTGAAGGGCAAAAATGTTTCCAAGTTTAATGAAAAATATAAACCCAAGAAGCTCAATAAATACCAAGGACAAGAAACATGAGAAAATTACACCAAGGTATACCAGAATCAATGATGTCACCAAACCACTGATCAAGTCTTAAGAGCTGCCGGAGAATAACACATTGTACACAGAAGAAAATGAGGATGAAAGCAGATTTCTCATCAGAAACAATGAAAGCAAGACAACAGTGAATCAACTTTTTAAAGTACTAAAGAAAAGCTTGTCAACCAAGAAATCTATACTCAGTTAAAAAAAAATTTTTTTAATGAAGGCGCTGAGAGAATTAATCACCAGCAGACTCTTAACTATGAGAAATGTTAAAGGTAGTCCTAAAGGCAGAAGGAAAGAATACCAAATGGAGATATGGATCTACAAAGAAGAATAAAGAACACTGGAATTGATAAGTACATGATACATATATATATAATTTTAATAATTTTAATTATTATTTATATCTTTTTAAAAGATAATTATTTAAGCAAAATTAATAACAATGTGTAGGGCTTATAATATATGTATAAGTTAACTGTATAATAGTTAATGAAATGAATTATATGATAACAATAACACATACACCAGGAAGGGAAAAACAGAAATATACTATTGTATGATGAAATGGTACCATGTCATTTGAAAATAGACTATGATGAATTAAAATTGTATGCTCTAAACCCAAAAGCAACAGCTAAAATAAAACAAAGAGTTACCACTAATGAGCCAACAAGGAAGTTAAAATAAAATCATTTTTAAAAAATCCTCAGTTAATCTAGAAGAAGATAGAAAAAGAGAGAAAAGGGAGCAAAGAACATATGGCATAAATAAAAAACAACTGGCAAGATGGTAGATTTAAACCCAAACATATCAGCATTTACATTAAATATAATTAATCTAAGCACCTTAATTAAAAGGCAGAAATTGTCATATTAGATAAAAAAATGCAAGACCCAAATATATGCTGTCTATAATAAATCATTTTTAAATATAAAAATGCAGATAGATTAAAAGTGAACAGATATTTTTTTTAAATGCCATGCTAACATTAATCAAAGGAAACATGGAGTGTCTACATTGATATTAAACAAGAATTTCAGAGCAAAGAATATTAGTAAGGCTAAAGAAAGTCACTTCATGAAAGGGTCAATTAATCAACAGGGTGTAAAGAATCTTACACAGTTATACATCTAACAGCAGAGTTTCAAAATACATAAAGCAAAAACTGATGCAACAGCAAAAAGAACAAAATCCAACATTTCAGTCAGACATTTGACTATCCCTCTTTCAGTAATTGATAGAACAAGTAGACAGAAAGACAATGAGAACATGGAAGATTTGAACAACACTCAAACTTGATCTAACTGACATTTATAAAGCATTCAACTCAACATCAGCAGAATATTCATTCTTTTCAAGTGTACACAGAACATGTACCAAGAGAAAATATATTCTAAGTTGCAGAGAGCTGTATTGTTCTGCATATTAAAGTGAGACAATTTGTGCTGTTGGGGACAGAAAATGAGGTAAAGAGAGGGCAACGATGAGGGAAGTCAGAGGCTAGAACCTGATTTGGAAAAAAAATAGCTAAAGAACTTTATACGGTCAGATAAATCTAATATCCAACTCCAAGTTATCTGTACTGTATATGTCCCTTCCCTTCGCTGGGTAACCCCAAATCTCAGTGCATGTCTTGTAGTCACAGCTGCCTCTTGTGAGCAGTATGAGGATAAGGAAGACATAGAATAAAGGAAAAGGAAATGCTCCCATATTTGATTTGAAGCCAGGTCAGAGGTAAAGAAGCAGCCTCAAGATGCAGAGTAATGAGAATTCAACAAAAGCAGGAAACTGGAGTCAGAAGTGGCTAGCACAAATATATTTGCAGAAATCCTGAGGGCATTGGACTTGCCATAAAACATAGTGGCAGAGCTTGGCCTGACCTTATCCTGATGCTTAGGAGCAGCGTGACCCCAGGGAACATCTGTTTTACATTTCCCCCGCCCCCAACCAGTCACCACAAGAGAAAAGAAACAGTATAAATCTACTTCTCTGTTGTTAGGAACGATTCCAAAGCTCTCTACCTAGAGGACAAAAGTGGTTACAAATTGTTTTTAAGTAACATTTCTATTACACATCTATCATCCAATTTAATTTGAGCACAGTATCTCAAAGCCCCAGCAACAAGTTGACACGAGCAGTGAAACACCAGTGAGAAAAAAATGGATGCTATCTCCAGGGAGGGAGAGCAGATATGTAAACAAGGACTTACTGCCGTGGATGTACCTGAAGGCTAAACCCCAGCTGCTTTTGTGTCTCTGCCTCCACATATTTTTGACATTCTTCGATTGATAACGTTCAGCAGCAGGGAAATGCAAATCAAACCCTCTTCTCGGCTGGCTAACATAGGCAGAGAATAAAACAAAATGTGGGTGTTAGGATAGTGATAGCATTCTCAGACTGTTTTAAAACATCTCCTTCATAGAGGGGAGGGCTTGGGGACTCAGTCACCTGGAGGAATTCAAGAGGATATTTGACAAAATTCTCTGCATTTAAATTTTTGAGAGATACTGAATCTTGGTGCCATGCATCAGTTCCCACGGGTCAGTCTCCTCCTGAAAGTTAAAATGTTCCTTGGTCTCCTTGCTTGGATCAGAAGGTTGTCATACAAAGAACATCTGAGCACCCAAGGCTCCCACAATCAGCAACTGCAGTGGGACAGAGGTGGTAATGAAGCCCAGGTCCCAGAGCAGGGAGGATCTTCTAACAGTCTGAAATTAGACATGGCACTGCTGCTGATGAAGCTGTCTTTTTACTTGTCTGTATTGGCCAGATTATCACTCCATAAAGGTGGTGAAACTGTTCAGGTCACTCACGTTGTGCCTCCAGTACCTGGCACAATGCCTACCTAGCATAAGAAAGTGCTTAATAAATTGCTGTAGAATTGGATGATGGCCAAATTCAAAGAGTATGAACAAGTCTGGAATAAAACAACACACACACACAAAAAAATGGTTTATGATTCCAGCCATGGTAGGAGCTTCAACCACCAAGTGGTACTAAATCAGGGTCCCTCTGAGAGATGGAGTTGTGATGTTTCCCAGCTATCAAAGCAGGACAATTCCTTAAGCTCCAGTGACATGTGGCCAACAAGGGTAGTTAATGTTGTAGAGATTTAGAGAAAGCATTTGTGGGTTTTTTCTCAGCATAGTAACAAAGTTCAAATTGTTGGCCACCTGTAAAGTAAGCAGAAAGTTTTACAAATGATCTCCTTCCTCTTTCTGGGCCTTTTTTTACCATCCTTTTCCAGCACTGAACTCCTTTTTCCCTACTCTGCTACAGCCAACTTCCTCCTCATTCCCCTGCCCTCACCTAAATAAGCCAGATTCACGTAACCACCAGCCAAATAATAGTAAACATTTCCTATTTTAAAAGATACCAATTTGGTAAATACATTTTTAGCAAGGTGTTATGACTTCTAAGAACTTCCTCTGTTACCCTTCTCAGGCATATGTGCATTTGCACTGAAGAAATCATATCTTAACTCAGGAGAATGCATGTAAATGGGGCTTTTTGAGAAATCAATGAACCTGGATTTTTAAATCTTTTAAAAAAGATGAAGGCCATATAGCAGGAATTTTAATCCAGCATGAAAAGAATAAATTGTTTTCATTTAAAGTGAGTGGGAAAAAAAGAAAACCAATCTGTTTGATTTGTGGTGCTTCTCTTACTAGCCTTAAGACATTTAATCTATAAGAGCATTTTCAGTAGAATAACAAGAAATCTAAATTAAATATCTACAAAGATCACTGTAGAGTTTTGTTTCATCTCTAAGAAATCTGCACATAACCTTGCATATGTGTGCTTCTTTACTGGACATTAACAGAAAATACAAATCATAGTGTGTCTTGTAAAAAGACTAAAACAAACATGGTACAGGATTCTCAATTTCCCCTTTGCCTTCAACCATGGCCTTTCCCCCCTTTTTTCCTCTCCCCTCTCAACTACACTTTTTTTTTTTTTTTTTTTTGGCTACCTCACCTACCTCTGAACCTTGACTAACCGACAAACCACAAGGCTTGCAAAAACAGCCCTTAGAAAGTACTGTTCTGACAGTTATCGGGCAGGATGGCACCAACAATCCCAAGCCAGAAACATGAAAACCAGAACAATCTCCAACTGCAAGTTTTGCAGCAACTAAAGACACAAAACTACTTGAGCCAAACCACAAAGATACATATTCCCCTCTCTTCCTTACCTGATAAAACTCCCACCCGGCATCAATTCAAGAGTCACCCCGTCATCAGGTTTTCCCTGCTGTACATCAGATTAATAAAGCTTTTAAGGCCTATTTGAGTTACTTAATGTATTTTCCTTTGAAAGTCTTAATGTGAATATTAACATTCAAATATAAGCTTCTGTGCATTGAGTTATACAAAGTCACACATATCTGTCTGTTGCAGATTTTACCAAAACATCCTTTACCTCATTACTAACTGGGCTCGAGATGTCAGGTGGGGCAGCATATAGGGATTTGACTATGGTGTGGCTACTCATGGGCAGGTAGTAGATGCATTTCTCCTTTATTCTATTTCTCCCCTTCATCTGAATTATCTTTCCCCAGTTTCCTTATCTTTGTAGTCTAAGATTATATCAAAAAGTCATTTGCCATGGATTCCTTAAGATCATTTATTAACCACTTTCAGACATGACAGGTCTACAGAACCTTCTGCTTTAACAGAATAAATCTGCTTATTCTTGAGCTACGACCGATCATAGAATCTGCATGCATGACATAATTTTTACTTGTTAAAATTTCCTACTTTTGATTCTGATGGATTCACAGACTCTTCAGAGTTGAAAAGGAGACTTTGAAAGTCATCATTCATTTGTGCAATGAGATTTCCCATGTAACATACATAGTGATAGTAGTATCTTTACATTGCAGAATATGTTTTACAATTTACAAAACATACACATATGCAGGCTTTCTGGAGTATGACATACAGAGACATTCAGCTTCTCCTTAAATACTATGTATAAGTGTGGTCTCATTACATTTAAGGCTGTCTACTTATAGAAATCGTGCCAGCCAGTGACAGCAAATGTAATTCTTTGATACCGACAGCTGAATCTCAATTGTTCCAAACTCTCACGTGCACAACTGTAAGAATTTTCATTTTTCACAGAAAATTTCTGGGAATCCTGAGTTTCTTATGGACTGTGGTCCTTGCTCATCACTCTAGCCAGCTTGCCTGAGATATTTCCATAGCAACTCCAGGCATTTCTACCAAGACTCTATTCCAACCTCAAACTCCATCCTATCACTGTTGCCATTGGCACTGAATGCCTTCACTGGAATCTCAGTCTGGAAACATGTGTCCTGCTTACAGAGGACGCTCCTTCTGTGTTATTCGCAGCCTCTCAGAGAGCTTGTGGCAAGATTGCCTGGACCCAGAATTGTTAAGGCCGGGTGGCTCTTTCAATTCACACACACAGTCACTTTCTCCTCAGGGCATAAACACACAGCCAGGATGGCTGGCTCAAGACAAAAAACAAGGTTAGCCACCACCAGATAACTAGAATTGTCATTGCTTTCCAGAAGGCAAACCCTATTATTGAGCCTGGGCTACGCTTGATCTATTTTTTCTTTTTTTAACATCTTTATCGGGGTATAATTGCTTTACAATGGTGTGTTAGTTTCTGCTTTATAACAAAGTGAATCAGTTATACATATACATATGTTCCCATATCTCTTCCCTCTTGCGTCTCCCTCCCTCCCACCCTCCCTATCCCACCCCTCCAGGTGGTCACAAAGCACCGAGCTGATATCCCTGTGCTATGCGGTTGCTTCTTGATCTATTTTTATGATGAGTTCTCTCTCAAGGCCACCTTTGTCTTATCTTGCAATCTTTGACAGAAGCACTCCTGTCAGTAATACATTTTACAATATGCTTGAAACTTAGTTTTGGACAGTATTGATCTTTCTCTCATCCAGGAGGCAAAGGATCCTAAACTCCTTTCTCAATCGATGAATATAGTTGAAAACTCAGGAGAACTGTTGTTTGGGTTATTCACCAGAAATCCCAGCTTCTGCCAGGTCAATCCTCCTTTTTATATTTCTTCTTAAAAAAATTCTGCATCTTATTATCTCCTATCCTTTCATTCAAGTTGTGCCCTCTGGAGAAGACTAACTCCTTGTGAAAGTCCATTCAGACCCTAGCTACCAAAGACCACTCACTCTTTTTCAACCTGAATACACCGATTCCTTCCCTTTTCTCATAGAAAACAGCTGGTGGATCATTTCTCAGGCTGGCCACAACCCTGGGATCTGCTCCAGTTGGCTGATGTGCCTCTTAAAATCCAGTGCTTCAGCTGAAGGCCAACTTCAATAGGGTATAGTTGGAGGTGTATCCCTTTCTTAATCTGGGTACCATATTTCTATCAAAAACTCCTAAGACTGGGGATTTTGCCCACCTTTCAATACCAGGACTAGTACTTTTACACTTTATAAAGTTCACTCTAATCAGCCCACACCACTTTACTTGACAAATTCTAGTCAAAGTCACCAGTGACATTCATTTGCTAAACCTAGTGATCAGATGCAACACTCATATATATGCCCAGTTGCTCTCTGGTCATCCCCACTAACAGGTATCTCAGACTTAACACGCTCAAAAGTGAAACCCTATTATTTCCTCTGCTAACATGCCCCACCCACATTCTTCCTCACTGGAGTCTCTCAATTATTGTTAATGTCCTCCTTCCAGTTGCTCAGGCCAAACACCTTGGTGTTATCCTCAGATGCTCTTTACATATCAGTAAATCTAGGCAGCTCTTCCTTCAAAGTATATCCAGAATTTCTGCAAGTACATCTCACCTCCCCCTCCAGTGCTGCCCTGATTCGTACCATCTCTCACCTGGCTTAGTGCAGGAGCATCCTAACTGGTCTCTGCTTGTCAACACAGCAGCCAAAATAAGCCTGTTAAAACACAAGCCAGCTCATGGCACTCTTCCCAATATCCTCTGACAACTTGGCATCTCTTTCAGAGTAAAACCCAAAAAGTCTTTATTATGGCCTACCGAGCCCTGCAAGCCCTGCCTTCTCCTCACCTCTTACTGCCCTTCCCTGACTCTCTCTGCTCCAGTCACCCCAGCTTCCTTCTGTTCTTGAACAGGAGAAATGCCTCCTGGAATGTTCTTCCCCCAGACACCCAAATACCCTGCTTCCTCACCTCCTTCAAGTTTGCATTCAAATATCATCTTATTCAAAAAAAAGAACTGGAGTTCTAATGGACTAGTACTAAAAATTATTTCCAAGAATAGGTAAAACTCTTGTTTTTCTACAGTATTACCCATTAGAGTGTTCTAGTATTTCAGGATGAGAAAGAGACTTTTAGAATTGTGTAGAATTCTAATTAAAAAGAAAAATTAACCAAGGCATGTTAGATTTCTACCATTTGATTTTTTGCAATGGCATTACAGTTCCCTAAGTCTAATATTTGCCTTTTCTTTTCTAAAATGTTCTTAGGTGATTTGATTGGCTAAGATCCCCTTGTCAGATGCCCACTCTGCATTGCTGGAAGTTCCACCCTTGCCCCAGTGGATGTCTAGAGCTTCCCACCTGCATACCTCTCTGCACTCTGGCTCCTTCACTGAGATCATCCCTGCTCCCGCACCCATAATGCTGAAAGTCTCCCCGTACTCTGTGACCCATAGCAGATGCTACTTCCTCCAAGAAGCTTTCTCTGATCTCTCCTGCAAAAAGGTACCTTTTCTTCCTGGGAACCCACAGCATTGATTTGCACTTCTTAGTGTGTCTGTTCTTGTATGTGACCTTTGGATGTGACTCATGTCCCCTAAATAGCTATTATGTGTTTCCTGACATTATATTTTATTTGCTGTTTTATTCCCTGCAGTGCTTAGAAGTACCTCACATAAAATGAGATTTCAATGAGATGTTCATTGAATAATTAGGTAAAAATGGAATGAGTAATAAGTAAAATTAAGACACATTCTTAAACTGCCCTGTTTTTAATTATCATTGTTTTAATTAAACCTATTCAAATAAGAGTGCCATTAACTTAATATTAATGACAGTAGTATTTGAATTGCCTCCAATCATTTTAAGGTCATTATTTAAAATGTGTTTTAATTATTAGAAAAATACCTACTACTAATATTTTCCTTGGCTTTTTATTTTCAGGAGTGGTTGCATTTATATAAAACATATTGAATATATACAGGCATCTAATATAAATATGTCTATATATATTAGATATGGATTCATATGTATAAATACTCAGCAGTGGTCATCCTCTCAGCAAAGAACATGTACATATGCACAGGTTATATTTTCTTTGTAGGTTGTGTATGTTTGTGTGTTTGTGTGGGCATCACATAACTTTTCAAGTAGGACTATTGATCAAAGATGGGAGTAACTAATATAAACACCCTTAGGCATTTCCAAGGACCAGAATACTTTGAAGTATTTCAGCAAGAACATATTGACCTCTTTGGGGAAAAGAACTGTGTGCAGCAATCAGACATGACTATCTAATGTTGAAGATCAAAGTGTATTGACTGAAATCTGCAGTTACCATAGCTACTGAGCCCTGTGAATTTACTATAGCTCTCTTATTGCAAGCACAAGATTTACAGTTAAGACCTGCTTTATTGACTAAAAGGGTTATCTGTTCATTAAATCTGGGATTTTACTGGAATGATTTTCAGCCCACATTGTTTACTAAATTGAATCTGATTCAGTGAAATTAAAATTAAAATACAACATTCTCAAGGTACACATTTATCATCTACTCTATCAGTCTTTTAAGGATGTGTAAAATATCCTAAGAGCAACTCCAGTCCTAGAAGATAAGATGTTTATGAAGTGTTTTCATATGGGGCAGGTTCTCAGTTGACTGTAATGCCTGAAACAGGAGTCCTGTGGCAAAGTTGACAAGTAAGACCAAGCCAATATGTCTCAAACTGCCTCCCACAAAAATAGCTTAATGCCTTTTCCCTGGTGACACCGAGTGGATTTCTGAAGCTAGGTTTTGAATCCCCAAATCTCAATCATCAGAGCCCGTCTGGTTATCTAAAGCTACTTTCTGAAACCTTCCTTCAAATGAGGATTTTTAAAACAAAATCCTACCCTTGGCTGCCTTATCTACAATTGACCTGGTTCTCAATTTCTTATTAGATCTATTATTCTAAACAACATTTCATTTATTCATCTAATTTCTGAATAAATATTTGCCTGTTGAGCCACTGCTCCCAATGAGGTATTTTTGTAACTAAATGGGTGTGGTTGACAGAGAGGAAAACTGAAGATGAAGCTAGTTAGTAAGTCTCCAGTTACTTGCCGTGTGAGTAACTGGATTCCCCCCATTATTAGTTGCCTTTATGTTCATAAATCTGCCCTGTATTGACTTTCTGGGGCCTTAGGGGAAGGAATTTCCAAAACTTGCCTTCTTGTTTATTATACCAGATATCAAAAAATATGCAATAAGAACAACTAGATGGAAGTCCAAAAGCATGATTCTAGCAGCTAGGCCAGGTTTGAATTCTTGGTCATCTCAGCCTCAGTTTCCTCAACTGGAAAACAGAAAAAATAATAGTTTCCTCTTCATGGTGTTTCATAAAATTTTAATAAATTAATATATATGAGGTTCTTAACTGAGTGCTTGACTCCTAAGTACTCAGCAAAGTTAGGTTATTATTTTCAGGACACCTTATTCTGCTGAGAAGTCTTTAAAAGTAAGAAGGAAGAGAAAGAAAAGATGAAGAAAACATTCTTTTGGTTCCAAATATAATTTAGAAGGTACAAGGAGGTCACTTCTAATTTTATTGTACAATCTCCTATTCCCCTCTGATCAGGCAACACATTTTAAGTTTTGTTCTTAGGAAACATTAGACTTTTGGAAAATGTCACAGTTATACTATAGAACTTAACAGAAATACTTCATAGTAATTAGAAACACTGACTACTTATTCAAGTTCAGATCATTTAGGACAAAATGAAATATTGAATTACAGTTTACTCTAGTTCCCCAACTTTGAAAAAAAAGAGTTTTGTGCTCTCTTTTTAAGCTCTTTTCTGGGGTGCCATCTGCAGCCTTAAAAACAAACAAAAAACAGTATAGTGCATGGGAACTCCAAAGCCAGGGGCCATAGCCATGGTTTCCTTACTAAGAGTGGCCTAAGTCCACACGGCCCTAACTAAATACACATATAAGTGTATGAAATTTGTGAGTAAGAAATAAAGTTTTTGTTCAATATACAAAAGCACCACATCTCCATTTCCTTGCCTCCAGGCATCCTCTCTATTTGTTAATAAAGAAGAGCATAACATAATGATATGCAGCCATGTGATAAAAATCAGAATATATTGAATATCCATTTGGAGTATAACTCAGTATCTGTATCTGTTTAAAATACTGCCAAGTGTGATCGTCAATAGAAATCAAGCTGGAAAAGTAGTGCACAGCAAATGTCCATTTCCTCAGGTTAAATTAATTCACCCAATTGCTCACCCGCCCTTAAGTCAATAATTCCTTTCTCTTGCTCAGGTGATCCACAGCCTTTAGGCAACGCATTCTAGGACTGCATGGGCAAATCCTGTATGTACCTCCCTAAGACTCTCTATTTAAGTTTTTATCTATACCAGTTACCTCTGCATCAAACCCAAGAAAGAGTCAAACTGGAATCTTTATACCAAGTGTATATATAGGAATCAAGAAAATATATGAAAAAATTAAGTTGCTATTGTGATAAATAGAAGTAGGAGCAAGCACTCTGTTCTACTAAGAATTAATGTGTTTCTCAGCTGTTCTTATTCTGAGACAGCTTTGTTGTAATTTGGCAAGATTCAGGAATGCCGGAAGTTTTTTCCGGTTGGCCCATGGACAATTTTATATGGGGTAGAACAATAATTGCTGGCCAGAGTATTAAAGCCCAGAAGATAATTAAATAATGCAAAAGGAACAAAGTGGACTTTGCAAGCTGTGCTGCTACTTCCCAGTCTCTTGCTCTGCCGAGAATTCAGATTACTACTCAGTGGGTTAATTATATAATCTTGCTGTGAACAACTTATAAACTATAACTAGGATTTTCATCTAAAAGAAAATAAAAATTTTAAGAGAAGTAAACTATGGTGTAGCCCCCAAATCTTCCAAATTAACTATACTGGAATAAATATATCTTCTCCTCAGTGCTGTAACTTGGTCTATTAGTTTAAATCATGAAGAGGGTGAGGTTTTTATGTATTCTCTTATTAGATTAAAATGGAATGTGTTTGGGACCCAGTGGTTTTGTACACAGACAGAAACTTATCAGCAGATACTTTCTAAATAAGCTTAGATATTTTCTAAGTAAACTTCTAAAGTTAGTAGTGATTCCAAATATTTTTATGACTTTCCTAAATTTGTTTTCTTTTAATTCTAATTTTATAGATTTTAGTTATGTTTGAAATTAGAGTCCAGTTTAAATTATTTTTCTTCCTGAAAACAGATTTGAAATTGTAACATAGGGACTCCAATGATTAAAAAAGATGACTGGAGCAACTAATGCAAAACGTCTTGAAAGTGACTTCCAGCAAATATCTGCTTTGAAATCCCTAGTTTAAAAATGTTGCCAAAAGTACTTTTCCACTTTATTTAGATAATCAAACAAAGCCTACAAAGAAAAATAAAAATGAGATGAGAACACTCCCATTAATCATTCAAATGGACCCAAAATGAGAAAGATTGAAAATAGTTCATTGGGAATTCCCTGGCAGTCCAGTGGTTAGGACTCCACAGTTTCACTGTCAAGGGCCTGGGTTCAATCCCTGGTCAGGGAACTAAGATCCCACAAGCTGCGTGGCACAGCCAAAAAAATAAATAAAATAGTTCATTAATATTTTTTGTGTTTTAGAGTAATCATTTTTCTATTGAAACTGAGTTTGGGAGAGAGATCAAGATGGTGGAGTACAAGGACATGGAACTCACCTCCCCCCATGAACACATAAACTTACATCTACATGCAGAACAGTTCTCACTGAAAACTAACTGGACACTGGCAGAAGGACTCCTGTACAACCAAGGCTGTAAGAAAGATACACATGTTAACTGGGTAGAACAGGAAGAAACTGAGCTCAAGGACATAGATGGTATAAAATGTGTGTGTATGTGTGTGTGTGTGTGTGTATATATATATATATATATATATATATATATATATATATATATACACAGAGACATATTTTTTTAAGCCACCAGAAAGCTATGTACTCAAAGAAATCTAAAGGAACTGAATTTCAAAGAAGGATGAGCCCTTCCAGGTTGGTCTAAGGTCAGTTACTACTTTCATCAATAGGAGTAATTGCCAAGTCTGCGCACAGGTAAGCAGAGTATCTTGCCTGCCATAAGCCATGGGGAGGGGAGTGTTGGTACCTAAGAGAAGGAGAAATCAGCAAACCTTTTACTGGTCACATGAGCCTACTTGAAGGACTGGAATCTAGAGCAGTCCCAAATGCAGAACTAGTTCCGTCCAACCGCCATTGATTCTCTCCCACAAGTTCATGGTGGTTCAGGATGCTCTGTGCTGGGCTAGAAAGCAAAGAAAGATCTCTTGCAGTCCTAGTGGTACACAGATTCCGAAGTTTCATTGGAGAGAGATGCTTGTATTACACATAACAGATATTGCCCTCAAGACATTTGGCACAAGAGGTGAACTGAACTTAATAAATGTGCAATACCATCTCAGACCTAGCTCAGCTCCTGACTGGATCAGAGAGATCATTCCCTCTCTAGATAGCTGACAGAGGAAAGAGCAGTCCCTCTCTGGAGAAAAAAAGATTTATTCTAGTCTCTATGGGTCTTTTAAACACAATATCTACCATACAATTAAAAATTATAAGCAAAGAAACTAGAGAAGGTAAAAGTCATTTTAAGTTGATAGAAGCAAAACCACAGATGACTCAGATGTAGAAATTAACATACAAGGACTTTAAATTAAAACACAAAATTTTAAAGAATTTAAAGAAAAAGATGGAGAATTTCAGCAGAGAAATGAAGACTCTAAACAGAATCAAATGGAAGTTCTAGAAGTAAAAATACAATATCTGAATTAAGGATTTGTTGGACAGGCTGAACCGTAGCCTAGATTCAGTAAAAGAAGTAATTAGATAACTCATAGGTCAATAGAAATAATATAAACTGAACCACAGAGTTGAAAAAAGAACTTTAGAGACATGTGGGACAGTAACAAATGGTCTAATATGTCTGTAATTGGAATTCCAGATGGAAAAAAACAAAGAAAACCCAGCAGAAGAATTATTTGAAGAGATAATGGCTGAGATTTTTCTCAAAATCAATGAAAGACATCAGCCCATAGATTTAAGAAGCTCAGGGAACCCTAAGAAGCATGAATAAATATTATGAAAACCATATCTAGACCTATACTGGCTACACTCCCAAAAACAAAAAGTAAATAGAAAAATCTTAAGTCAGATCACAAATTCACATTTTATTTAGAGGAACAATAATAAGAAATAAAGCTGAATTATCAAAAATAATAGAAGCTGGAAGCTAATGGATTGATATCTTAAAGTGTTGTATGGGGGGAAAAAATCAATCTGAAATTCTATACTTAGCATAAACATCCTTCAGAATTGAAAGTGAACTAAAGACATTTTCAGATGAACTTCAGATGAACAAAATCTGAGGCAATTTGTCACCAGCAGACCTGCCCTACAAGAAATACTAAAGAAATTTCAAGATAAAAGGAAATTATTCCAGATGGAAACTTGGACCTTCAGAAAAGAATAAAGAGCCCCAGAAATAAATGTGTTCAACGACATTTTTAAATTTAAAATAATCGTTTTGCTGGTTAAAGTAATAATGATAATGTATTATGGGGTTTATATGATATACAGAAGTATATGAAATGAAATTACTTACAGACACAAATAAGAGAGAAGCATAAACTCAACTACAGTGACTCATAGCTAGGCATAGCTGTGCCTTTGGTTATTTTATTGACAAATAAACTATTTGATCATAGAGAAACTCACATATCAAAATTTTCTCACATAGGTAATATGGCAGTTGAATTGTCCTAGAAAAAATTCCAAAACTGAATTCCAGCCTATTGTTACACAAACTGTTGTGTTACTACTTCCAAATCCCTTGTAGGTTTGGTGGGAGGAGGTCATGTAAATGAGGCTAGACAGGTAAGAAATGGGTATAACATGGAGGACCTCAAAGGCAGGCTTGGGCAATGGAGGGCTATTGAAAGCACTGGATCTGGGGTGTGTCATGACCAGAAATGTGTTTTCTGAGGCTGATGGAATTTCAAAATCAACTCTTTAGTATAAAGGAAAGCCACCAAATTCTTAAAGGGCTTCCCTGCTCCCACTAATTCTTTGAAGGAGAGACACTCATTTCTATCCCAATTTTCCTTCATCTGTTCATGATGATGATCATGCAGTGGCCCACCCAAGCTATACAAACCTTTTTTAAAATCTACATGTTCGTTCTTATACCAAACACTTTCCTTTTTTTTTTTTTTTTGCCACACCATGCAGCTTGTAGGATTTTAGTTCTGCCAACCAGGGATTGAACCCGGGCCCTCAGCCGTGAGAGTGTGGAGTCCTAACCACTGGACTGCCAGGGAATTCCCTACCAAAAACTTTCATTCATATGACTTTCTTCTCTGACTGTCCTAAGGGCCCCAAGTTGAGTTTCCAAGACAAATGATTTTTCTCTTTACATTACCTACTTTCATTAAATGTTATACCAAGTCCCTCTTTTTTCAGAGACCCATTAAAGGTTTAACCTTTGAGTTTCTATCTTTTTGGTATCACAAATTTTTACTTTACTATGATTTGTTCATACGTGTGATTGTTTACTGAGTAACGATATTTCCTTTAAGCTTCTTCTCTCTACCCAACTCTTTTCTTTCACCTCCCTCTGTTTACCTTTGGTTATTTAGTACTTTTCCTTTGTATGTTTCTGTTGATCTTTCTATATCATCTTATTCTTTTCTTCCTTCCTCCCTTAGTTTTCTCTGGATTATATTACCCTTTCTCAACCATCAAAACTTTTCCTCGAATAGAGAAAAAAGTCTTAAGTTATAGCTCCTGAAGAGTCTAATCAGTAGGTCACAGAGAGGCCTACTAATCTGACTTATTAACTAGCAACCCAATTTTTTTCCTGTGCACAGCTAGGTTTAGAAAATACTGAAGAGCTGTCAAATTTAAGGTGTAGTACCATTAACACACCGACTTTTATAAGTATACCATGAGGAGCTTCCTTGAAGAAGAAACTATCAAGTATTAATTCTAGGAAGCCCACTTTCACCCCTGAAACCATAATCAATTTGATTGTTCAATTTTTTATTTTAAATGCTACTTTATTAATTTATTTCCTTTGCCTTTTTCTTCTGGTGCCTTGCCAGGGGTGTTTCTTATACTTTTCTTCTCTCCTCAGAGCTTATTCTTAAAGGCTGGTGTGGCAGCAATGAAAATACACCTCTCAGGTGTCTTCTTGGTGGGAGCATCATTGACTGCTGGCTGTGGCTGCTGCCTCTCTAGATCCATCCATGTGTTTGTGCTGAGGCCATGCTTCCTCCAGGCTGCCCCCAGACAATGACTGAGCATGGTAGGGGTACTGATGCAGGCCCATTCCCACCAGATGCAGGACTCCTCCAAGGGGTGACATTAGCTCAAGGACTGCCTATCAGCCTAGCTAAATTTTTCAAGGAAAAGTCTCAGCCCAAGACTCTTCCTGTTCAGTCCCCCTTCCTTCCCTCTCTCCTTTCCTGGGGTCAGACCTGCATCATGGTCTGAAGACTCTCCCCACCTTCTCCTGCTCCCCCTCTTTATCCTTTATAGGCATCTCTCTACCTCTCCCCCAATAAATCTCTTACATCCCATCCTGATGATATGTTTCATGAAGTTTGAGGTGTTGTCAGCTTAACTATATCAACTGTTCCTCTCTGCTGCTCACACGATGCTAATACCTCTGTGACTAGCTCTCTGACCATATCCTGTGAAGTTTATATATTCTCTCTTTCCACATGGGCGTTTGTTTAAAAACAAAAAATCGTGTTTTATCCATATCTGAAATACTCTGAATACCCATATATATCACCAAGCAATATCCTCACCCAAAGCGCCTCCCCTGGTAACTCTTAGAAGCCATCAAAATTGCACTTGGATGGTAATTAGCCTCATCTCCCTTTGCGAACAATCTCAACTGTATTCTCTGGAAGAAATCCCAAACCTGACTGAAACTGTTACAAGAATATTAGCATGCCACTAAGATCTTTCAATTAAAAAAAAAAAATGAAATGGTCTAGAGCAACAGTTTTCAAACTTTAGTGGGTGTTACAAATACTTGGAAGGATCTTTGAAACGCAGGTTGCTGGGCTCTACCTCAATTATGGTTTCTAATTAAGTAGGTCTGAGGTGGGACTTGAGGATTTGATTTACTAATAAGTTCTCAGATAAAACTGAAGCTGTTGATCTGGGAATCCTGCCTTGGGAATCACCAATCTAGAGCAATGATTCTCAAATGTCCAGGTGCAAAAGAATCCTTGGAGAACTTGTTTTAACTGCAAAGTCCTGGACCCCCCATCCCTGCAACTCAGCCCTTGATTGAATAGGTCTGCATAGATCTGAGAAGTCTACAAATTTTACAAGCTCCCCAGGTGATTCTGTTGACAGTAGACAAAAGACTATTGCTTTAGGTTTTTAAAAAGCTCCCCAGGTGACTTAAACATTCGTTCAGGGCTAAAAACCAGTGCTTTGGTACTCTCTGATTTTCAAATAATTTGGCAGTACTTTTAACCATTCCACATTTTTGCTATCCTTTCCCTCCTCTGCGTCTTGAACAGTTGGTCTGAGGCCCTCTATAAACTACAGCCTTACAGTGTTATCTGCCCAGCACTCTCCTCCTACCACCCCCTCCTACCCCTCCCCAATTACCACAGCCATCTCCCCTCATCACTATTGGCTGGTAGGCATCTGATCCATGCTAAGGCATTAAAACTTAGGAGCTATTAGCTGTTCTTGCCTACCTTGTAAAGAATACAAGCAATGGAAACCAAAGGTAAAGAACAAAAGACTAAAGATGACCAACAAGAGGGTAAAAATATTAGAATCTCTGGATACAGTACTGAGCCACGAGTATAATCTAGTCTTTACTTCTGTGAGGAGTTTCATATCCTTAACAAAAATCTGTATTTCTTTTTGTTTTTATTTTTGCTACATTCATTTGACTTAGAGATCCATAACTTGCAGTCAAAAGAGTTTAACTAATGACATTATAAAAGTACATATACCGCTCACTGACAAGACCTGATCCCCCGGACACCCTTTGAAGGAGGGCAGATATTTTATGGATAAGAAAAGTAAGGCACTGAAAGATTAAGAAATCTGCCTAAAGTCACACAGAAAGACAGGGCCAAAAGCAGAACTGAAAACTGTCAAGTGGTATCTTTCTTTTATACTGCACAGTCTCTCCAAGCATGAATTTAATTTACCTAAAACATCCAAAGGCAACATAGTGGCTTCTTGTAAGTAGTGTGCGTGGAACTCCTAAGCCAAACCTGTGAGAACAAAATGGAATTTCCAGGGATTATTTACCTATTGCTAACCTATTGAATTAAACAATATGTTTGGTCTTGGCAGACAGACATCTCCGGGGTCCGTCCTTCATGGTTTCTACCCCTCCTTGGGAAAGGTCAAGTGCACTAATGGCTTTCTTTCACTCTTTGTCAGCTAAGCGTGAAAATCTTACTGGAGGAAGAGTCCCTGACCTATTGAATAGTGAACCCAATTGCACTGTTAATGTGTGTGGAATCCACATGTTGGCCACAATCCTTGCTGAACCACAGCCCAGGCACACTCCTTGACTTTTATGGCACTTGAATGATGATGTTGCACTTTAAAGTGTGTGAGGGGGTTTTAAAAGTTCTGGTCTTATACCAAGTTTTTCCACTTCATGTAAAAGGAATACTTTCCATCTATCTACATGAAAGGGTACAGGAAGAAGCATAGGAAAGGCAAGGGAAATTCTCCTTGTCTATACTTTTTCTATCTTGAAACATGACCTACTCCTTGAGATGCTAGACATACTCAAATGACCCCATCAGAATTCTCAATTGCCAGGGCTGTCTGTCTTCTGAAAGCAGGGCTTTTGCTGTGAAAGAGATGTCTAGAAAAATGAATGAATTCTGCAAAGTTACTGGCCATTTTCATTAATCTAAGTCTCCAGATAAAATTTCAAAAACACTTAGATAATGCACTGTAACAAAATCACACACACACAGATTTTAAAATAAATACGATGCACATATTTCCATGATCATGTGCCACAAACACAAAAGAGTAGTAGTGGTTTTTTTCTCCAGGATGGTAAACTTTAGTGTAGGTAACTCAAAATATTGGACAGTATCTGTGGATTGGAGGTTGTGGGTTATATAGATAACTAGATGCTTTCCTGGGGAAGTGTTCTGAATAATTTGATCCCAGAATGATGTGAGATTAACCACAGAAGGAAGGTTTCCCTCTTACAGAAAGGAAAACGAGTAGTAAAGGACATGGCTTATAGACTTTACAAACAGAAAAAGAGCAGTTATATATATAATTTAACATGTTTTGCATAATTAACTTTCTTCTGTTTTAAAATATTAAAACTAAGAAGTTTTCATTTTTATCTTAGTCTGTCCAGGCAGCTATAACAAAATCCCACAGACTGAGTAGCTTATAAGCAACTGAAGTTTCTCACAGATCTGGAGGCTGAAAGTCTGAGATCAGGGTTCCAGCATGGTCAGGTGAGGGGCCCTCTTCTGGGTCACTGAATCCTCACAGTGGAAGGGCGAAGGAGCACTGTTAGCCCTGTTTCACAAAGGCACTAATCCTAATCTCCTCCCAAAGGCACCTCTTCCTAATACCACCCCCTTGAGGATTAGGTTTCTAACCAGTGAATTCTGGGGGGACACAAACATATTCAGACCATCGCAATTCCCTTTCAGTGGCAGGAACAACAACAGTCACTTACAGAGACTGCACTGTGTCAGGCTCTGTGCTAGACTCTGTTCAAATATTATCACACTTAATCATCACAACCCTCTTGTAAGGTGACTGTTATTATCATCCTGGTTTGGATTCATTACCTGTTGCTGTCTGCAAATTAACCCCCAACAGCTTCAAACAATGACCATTATTATCTCACAGTTTCTGTGGGTTAGGAAGTCAGGCACAGCCTAGCTAGATGCCTCAGGCTCCCGTTCCTGGCTCTTGGCAGGCCTCAGGTCTTCACCAGCTATTGCCTGGAGACATCAGTTCCTTGCCACATGTGCCTTTTGACAGGGTTTCTCACAACATGGCAACTTGCTCCCCTCAGAGAAATTACAAGAATGAACCCCCAAGAAAGAAACTTCAACCTTGGGAATAATAACCTTGGTAATAACATTCTACAACTTTTGCCATATTCTATTCGTTAGAAGAGAGTCATCCAACCCAGCCAACATTCAATAGGAGAGAATTACACAAGTGTGCAAATACCAGGAGGTAGGGATCATCGGGGCTATCTCAGAGGCTGCCTACCAGAGAGTTTGTAGTATTGTAACAGTTGAGGAAACTGAGGCTTAGAGGAGGTAAACAGCTTGCCCAAAGACATTTGGCTCTTCTATGATGGAACAGAGATTCATTTCTGGGCTGTTGGAGACCAGAGATCAAGTTCTTAATCCATATGCTATAGAAAAGTATATATATTTTAAGAAATTGTTTTTTGTTGAACTCTTTTGATGACCATTTCTCCTGTAGGAAAAGTAAACACCAAATAATAGCAATAATTTAGATTTATCAAATGCATTGCACTATCAGACATACAGACATACAGTGTTAGACTTTCGGTGTATTTTTATGCATTTCAGGATCTAGCAATTTTCTCAAGTCCATCACTCTCTCGGATTTTTATAATAGTCAAAAAAAAAAATGATTGAAACACATTTTAGTATGTTTTATGGATTGAGATTCTCAGAAATGTTTATTTGTTTTAGGGTTAAGGTGAAGGAAGAAAATGTAATTCTGCATAGAGTCAGCTTTATTAGAGAATGATTACAAACACCCCACCTCAAGCTAGTTATTGCACTACAGTTGGAGAACTGAAGTTTCTTCTTTTGTCTCAAAAAGAAACAGATGCAGGGACTCTTAAGGCCATGGAACTATAAGCATTTATTCCCTACAGAGTACTGATATCCTGAGATTTCTTGTTTAGGTTGAAATGCTTGCAAAGTGTTGAACAGTAGGTGAGTCCAGAGAGCAAGTAAAGAAAGGACTGTGGCTAGGTTTTCATAGGTGCAAGTTTTATCACAATACCGGAATTAGCAACAGGGGAAAACCAGAGAAGCTTTCTGACAACTGCATTATTGGTTCAATCAGGCTCTCTGTGCAAACCAAACGGCCTGTGTCCCAGTCAGCACAGAGGAATTATCCAACTGTCACCTTTCTTCCAACTGAAGGTTGTGTCATAGATGAACTACTACTTTAGGGCTTTCATTTTTATGTATTGTTCCTGTGAAGAAAACTTTGGCATTACCAACAGTCTTAAGATACTCACCCCCATTTCTTTAACACCTAACACATTGCTAGTTCTTAATAAATGTTTAAGAACAGCCTTGCATTTTTATGAACATGTGGATGGTTTGAACTTTGGATTTTTATCTGTGTATTGACTGGGACCAGCTGGTAACATAAGTGACAAAATTCTCAGAGACAGGTTGCTTGTTCACAATACACTTCATTTGGTGAAAGGAGAAAAGGGTATAAATTTTTCAAGACAGTTAATCCTTATGGGATTTCCAGATCACTAGCATCTAAACTTTGAGGATTATTCTTTAAATCACACTTTTGTTTTTCACTTATCCATGAGGTTATCTGAAAACCCAATTTATTCTGGAGAACATTCTCATCCTAGAAGTTAGATAAAATTATTTCATATTTGTGAATCTAGGCATCTGTTTAATAGTCCCTCATGAACCATTAAAGAGGTGAAGAAGGAAAAATGTATTTCTTTTCAGAAAATGGTATTAATATTAGTAAAGAGTTTGATGTGATTGTACCTCTTATTATAATCCACATTTCTTTATTTCCAATAAATTGCTTTATCTAATCCACTAGGTATTATTACTTGGAAAACTGTGTCATTTACACTGAGTAAATGTCAGAGTAACCATCTGTCCTTATGCCATGTGAAAATAAAAAATGACACTGTCTATGAATTACATAGCAAATCACTACCATGTAAAAATAAATATGAAAACGTGAATAGTTTACCTGGCCACAAACAATTTTAAAATAAATAGCCAAATGATATATCTTCACATAATTATTTCAAATTTTAAAATATCATACTGAATTTGTACAATACAATTAATTGGATCTGACATCACCAGGGTTTGGGGCCAAAGTTCATCTTTCTTGATCCACCCTTACTCTATTTTTGCTTTGAGCTATTTTGGAGTAGAATAAAATAGGACTACTGAGATTTGAACTGGCAGGAAAGAAAGAAGGGGGATTTGGCGCCATGCAAGAAGAATCCACAAGTCAGTTTTGTTCACCCTTAACCTTGACCATGACTCTACTTATTGGTTTGCCCTCCATCAGGTGTGAAGACACTGCCAATGATTCTTACTCAGCAATTCACGCCCCTTGAGTTATTTTGTTTTTAATTATCCATTCTTACCATGTTCACCATGAAGAAGAATAACATTCCTTGAGTGCTAAATGCTTGGCACATTATCTAATTTAATCTTCAACGCTACAATCCCAGGTAAGTGGTAGTATTCTCCCCATTTACATAGGAGAAAAGTGAGGCTTCAGAGTCAAATGACTTTCCTGACTTCATAGAGGTAGTAAATGATTCAGCTGGAATTAACACTCAGGTCTTTCTAACTCTGTACCTATACTCTATAAACCGTTGCTTATGAAATTTTTGAGATGGTCACTGAGGACTAAGGATGCCATCAGGATCACAGTGAATGTTATTCACTCAAAGGGGAAACAAAGCTGTGATTTTTGGTTTATGATCAATATAATTTACCCAAACCATAAGTTTCAACAGACCTAATCATACAATGGAAAAATGGTGAGTAATATTCAGCTGTGAAGTAGTCAGCACGATGACATCCTGCCTACAAGATCACCTAAGCATTCTTTAAGAGTAAAATAAAGTAGAAAAAAGTTCTTTATCAAACTTTACATTTACCCATGAACTTCTACAACGAGATTCTTTGTGGTTTCAATATACATACACAATAAGGTATTTTTTATTGCATCATCATGTTTTCTCAAACATCTAAACAAAATGGCATATCTTGTTTCAGTCATGAATTAATCTTAACTTCGCCCCCTCCACCAAATTTTAAGATATACCATACTTAAAATCGTTCAAAATAAATGTTAACGTTTTCTTATTTGGGGGGTTAATTAGAACAGTTAACATTTCCATAAATATGAACGCCTTTTGTTTTACTTTGTTTTTTTTTTTTAAGCATTTGGTCCACTGACCTGATCATTAAGCCATGAATGAAGCCAAAGGTCTTGCCTCATGGTTTTAGTTACTGTTGAAAATGCAACATTATTTTGTTTCACAAAATCTGTCACATGGTTGAACACATGCCACCAAACTGCTATGACGTAGCACTGCAGTATGGCATGCTCTTCTCATTCATTAAACTGATTTCCCATTGTTTTAAGGAAAGAGCATAGACATTAAAGACAAATGTTATATTTCTATAAGTAGACACTTTTTAAACCTTCTGCTGTTTACAGCCAAGATTCAGATTCTTGGCTCCAGGGTCCAGACTACTCTCACAAAAACTTGTTTTAGAACATGTGCCCTACATTTGTTTCCTAGGATGCAAATGGCTTGGGCATGTGCTGACTAAAACTCAACACCAAAGGGATTTAGTCAGATTCCTATAGTTTTTTTTTGTTTTTTTTTTGCGGTACATGGGCCTCTCACTATTGTGGCCTCTCCCGTTGCGAAGCAACAGGCTCCGGATGCGCAGGCTCAGCGGCCATGGCCCACGGGCACAGCCGCTCCGCGGCATGTGGGATCTTCCCGGACCGGGGCACGAACCCGTGTCCCCTGCATCGGCAGGCGGACTCCCAACCACTGCGCCACCAGGGAAGCCCCAGATTCCTATAGTTTGGAAAACATTTTGCTATGCAATTTGGGTAAAGATCATAAAATAATGCTTTTTTCTTCTCCTTAACTTCTAACCATTGGGCAGCTTTTCAGATTGTTTCCAGACAATTTTATTAAGATACTGAAACAACCTTCATACGAGAATGAATGGATATAATATTGAGCTCAGGTAATATCTTTTGAATGTATTGAGAATAAATTTTCACATCCATTTAAATATATTAATTGATGAGGATGGGCTTTCTGCCTAAACGAAGAATTCTGATACCAGAGAGCACAGCCACACATACAGTCAGAATAGGTTAGTGGAAGCCTTTCTTTCAGGGATACTGTATCTGGGGAAACTTGAGGGAAAAAGCTATAATACTGCTTTATACTAACGCCCCAGTTATTACTTTCCAAACTGCTTTCACTCAGTATCGCTAGGCTTGTGTCAGAAATCCAAAGAAAAATGAAAAATGGCAATTACTTCATTCTCCTTACAGGTTAGTTGCCAAAATTAAATCTTTCTGATGTTGTTCAGTGGGCCATGAAAGTAAAATCATGTTTCCATTACCCAAATGTTAGAATTTTAGGAACTATCAGCCAGAATCATATTAAAATAAAAGTTGTTTGGAAAGTGCATTACAATTCTTTAAAAAAGGCCAAACTGCTCAATTTTGTTTGATTTTAAATTAAGTTCTAGGGAGGAGTGGCCAAGATGGCAGAGTAGGAAGACCCTGAGCTCACCTCCTCCCACAGGCACACCAAAGTTACAAATATTTACAGAGCAACTATTGATGAGAACAACCTGAAGACCAGAAGATCTTCTACAGCTAAAGTTATAAAGAAGGAACACAACAGGATGAGTAGGAGAGGCAGAGACACAGTATAGTCAAGACCCATACCACCTGGTGGCCCACACACAAAAAGGAGGATAATTACAATTGCAGAGGTTCTCTCCAAGGAGCGAGGGATCTGAGCCCGGCGTCAGGCTCCCATGTCCAGGGGTCCTGAACCTGGAAGATGAGCCTACAGAACATCTGGCTTTGAAGTCCAGTAGGGATTGGGGAAAGCCAGTGGGCTGTGAGAAACAGAGACTCCACTCTTAAAGGGTGCACACAAAATCTCACATGCTCCAGCACCCAGGGCAGAAGCAGTAATGTGAAAGGAGCCTGGGTCAGACCCACTTGCCAAACTTGCAGAGCCTCCTGGAGAGGGAGGAAGCAATTGGGACTCAATGGGGAAATAGATGCTGGCAGCAGCCATTTGGGGGGCCCATTCTACCACATGGACACTGGTGCTGGCAGGCACCATTTTGGAATCCACCCTCTAGCTTGTTAGCCCCAGGACCTGGCCCCAACCACCAGCCAGTCAGCACAAGTCCTTGGGTGCTTCAGGCCAAGCAAAAAGCAGGAAGGATACAGAGCCTCACCAACCAGCAGGCCTGCTGCCTTAAAATCCCCTAAGCCCACAGCCATCCCAGGACCTGGCCCCACATGCCACTGTGCAGGCACCAGCCCCAGGACCCCCAGAGCCCTGCAGCCAGAGACACTGGGACACGGCTGTACACACCAGTGAGCTGGCACTAGCCCCAGGACCAGCATCACACATCAGTCAGTAGGCAACAGACCCAGGAACCCCTGGACCCTGGCCCTGTCCACCAATGGGCCAAAACACCAATTCCAGGACCCAATAGGCCCTGTAGCCAGAGACCCCAGGACCTGGCCCCACCCACCAGTGGCTGGTACTAGCCCCAGGACCAGCCTCAGCAACCAGTGGGTAGGCATCAGCCCCAGGACCACCTGGCCTCTAGCCCTGACCACCATTCCCATAAATCAAACAATGTGATACACCACACTAACAAACTGAAGAATAAAAATCATATGATCATCTCAATAGATGCAGGAAAAGCTTCTCACAAAATTCAGCATTCATTTATGATAAAAAAAAACTCTCTACAAAGTGGGTATAGAAGGAATATACCTCAACATAATAAAGCCCATGTATGATAATCCCACAGCTTAACATCATACCCAATGTTGAAAAGATGAAAGCATTTCTGCTAAGATCAGGAACAAGACAAGGGTGCCCACTCTCACCACTTTTAGTCAACATAGTTTTGGACGTCCCAGCCAGTGAAATCAGACAAGAAGAAGAAACAAAAGGAATCCAAATTGGAAAGGAAGAAGTAAAACTGTCACTGTTTGCAGATGACATGATACTATGCATAGAAAATCCTAAAAATGCCACCAAAAACTACTAGAATTCATCAATGAATTCAGTAATGTTGCAGGATACAAAATTAATATACAGCAATCTGTTGCATTTCTAGACACTAACAAACTATCAAAAAGAGAAAATAAGAAAATAATCCCGTTGACAATTGCATCAAAAAGAATAAAATGCCAGGGAATAAATTTATCTAAGGAGAAAAAAGACCTGTATTCAATATAAACCCCCAGTTATAAGATAATTAAGTACTAGGGATGTAATCAACACCATAATAAATTTAATTGAAAGTAGTTAAGAGACTAAAGCCTAAGAGTTCTCATCTTTGGATGAGAAAAAATTTTTTTCCTATTTCTTTAATGTTGTATCTATGTGACATGATGGATGTTCACTAACTTATTGTGGTAATCATTTCATGTATTGTGCTTACATTTCATGTAAGCAAATCATTATGCTGAACATCTTAGCACAAACTATTGGGTGTAAGATAGGCTCAATGATGTATTCTACAACAAGGGGAATACAGCCAATATTTTGTAATAACTGAAAATGGAAAGGAACTTTTAAAAATTGTATAAGAAATTTTTTTTAATCTTAAAAAATCATTATTTCCTACATCTTAAACTGATACAGTGCTTTATAACAATTATATCTCAATAAAACTGGATTTACATTTTTTTAAATAAATGAAGTTCTGAGGATGGAATAGAGAATGTCTTTTCTTGCATTTTTAAGTGAGCTATTTCATTGTGTTTTCAGTAGATTTCTGAGTCACCTCTGCTTTGATTTTTTTAGCATTTTGTAAATATTTCTGTTTATTTAAATCTGCTTGGAGTTCTTATTTATGTGCATATGTTTATATACACAAATTATTTATATACACAAATAAATATAAATGTATCCATGAGAAATCGTTCCACTGCTACCTCCCACTGGTGAACAAAAATATTGTTTCAATGATTGTCTTTGTAACCTATGAGCAGTTTTAGATAGTGCTTTATTCACTTATTCATAAATTAATACAACAAATGATTTTATTACACCATGTGTCAACACTACTGAAAACTCTGTAGTATGAAAATACTAAATATATATAATGAAAATTCACTAGTATTTGTCCTGAAAGCTCTGAATTGTGAGTTTCTTGAAGATAACAAGGAGAATATTAATTTTAATTTAAGCCTGACTATATACAAGTCAATAGGACTATAGGACCCAGTTCCATTAAAAACAAAATTTTGTAAAGGATTGGGTAAAAAGCAAGAAATTGCCTTGTGATAGATATTACCATATATCTAAATAAAATGATAATAACAGAATCAAACTCTCCTAGGTAATCTTCACATCTCACTCTCTTCCTTTTTTATGATCTTATAAAATATTTATTTCAAGTAATTCTCTTAACAATTGAGAGAAACACATAAGCTTGCTCTTCCTCTTTCAAAATTTTTCCACACTTAGTTTGGGTATAAAATTTGTTTATTTATTGAAATATATATTACAGAATATATTTTTCCAGATTTATTGCAATATAATTGACATACAATACTTTATAAGTTTGTGTACAACATAATGATTTGATATACATATATATTGGGAAATGATTACCAAAATAAGATTAGTTAACACATCCATCACTTCACATACTGACTTTGTGTGTGTGTGTGGTAAGAACTTTAAGATCTACTTTCCTGGCAATATTCAAATATACAGTACAATATTGTTAACTATAGTCAGCATGCACTACATTACATTCTCAGACATTTTTCATCTTAAAATTAAAATTTGTACTATTTGACCACCTTCACCTATTTCCCCCATTTCACATGCTTGGTAATCAATACTCTGCTATTTCTATGAAATCAATTGTTTTAGATTCCACACAGAAGTGAGATCATACAGTACTTGTGTTTCTCTAATTTATTTCACTAAGCATAAAATCCTCTAGGTCCATCCATGTTGTCACAAATGGCAAGATGTCTATTTTATGGCTGGATAATATTTCATTGTGTATGTGTGTGTGTGTGTGTGTATATATGTACACACACACACACACACACACACACACACATATATATATATCATATCTTCTTTATCCATTCATCTTTTGATGGACACTTAGGTTGCTTCCATATCTTGGCAATTGTAAATAATGATGCTATGAACATTGAGGTGCATGTATCTTTTTGAATTAGTGTTTTTGTTGTTTTTTGGGATAAATACCCTGGAGTGGAATTGCTGGGTCATATGGTAGTTCTATTTTTAGTTTTTCGAGAAACCTCCATACTTTTTTCCACAGTGGCTGGACCAATTTATAATCCCACTAACAGTGTACTAGGGCTCCCACTTCTCCACATCCTCACCAACACTTGTTATTTGGGGGCTTTTTTATGATAGTCATCCTGACAAGTATGAAGTGATATCTCATTGTGGCTTTAATTTGCATTACTCTGATGATTAATGACGTTGAGCATTGTCTCATGTGCCTTTTGGCCATCTTATTTAGAAAGATGTCTATTCAGGTCTTCTGCCCATTTTTTAACCAGGTTGACACATTCATATGTTCTTATGGTGTTAATTAATTTTTTTTCCACATGAAGAACACCCTTTAGCATTTTTTTGTAAGGGAGGACTAATGGTCATGAACTCCCTCAATTTTTGCTGATTTGGGCAAGTGTTTATCTCTTCTTCAATTCTGAAGGTTAGTAGCCTTGGTTGACTTTTTTTTTCAATATTTTGAATATATCATCCCACTGTCTTCTAGCCTGCAAAGCTTCTGTTGAGAAATCCACCAACAGTCTTATGGGAGTTCCCTTATATGTGACAAGTCACCTTTCCCTTTCTGCTTTCAAAACTTACTCTGACTCTTGACAATTTAATTACAATGTGTCTTGGTGCAGCTCTTTTGGGTTCAATATATTTTGGGTCTTCTTCAGCCATATTGCTTTAAATAGACTTCAGTTACTTATTCATTCCTTTCTGGGATTCCCATAATGAATATATTATTCCATTTGATGGTATCCCAAAAGTTCCATAGGGTTTCTTCACTTTTTTCTTGCTCTTTTTCTTTTTCCTCCTCTGACTGGATAATTTCAAATAACCTATCTTCTAGTTCATTGACTCTTTTTTCTGCTTGGTTGAGTCTTTTGTTGAAGCTCTCTATTGAATTCCTCAGTTCAGTCACTGTATTCTTCAGCTTTAGAATTTCTCTTTATTTTTTATTTTTTTGTAAAGTTCTTTGTTGAACTTCTCATTTGTTCATGCACTGCTTTCCTAATTTCATTTAGTTGTTTGTGTGTTCTTGCAGTTCACTAAACTTCTTTAGGAAGATTATTCTTTGTTAGACAGCTCATAGATTTCTACTTCTTAAGGGTGAGTTATTAGAAGCTTTATTAGTTTCCTTTGGTGGTATTATGTTACCTGATTCTTTGTGATTCCTGATTCCTTGCATTGGCCTGCACATTTGAGTAAGCAGTCTTCTCTTCCAGACTTTACAGGTTCGCTTCAGCTGGGACAGACCTTTACTAGTCAGCTTCACTTGAGGTTTTAAATAGGTCAGCTGGTAGTATCCATGGGCATGTGGGACTTGCTATCAGGGTCTCCAGCTGGGCAAGACCACTTCCCATGCTCTGAGGTTGAGGGGAGACCCACTGTTGGGGCTCTACAGTAGTGCAGGCCTACTAGCTGGGCTTTGCATACAAACAGGGCAGCTGGGTGGCTCCCTAATTGGACAGGGCTGCTGGCTGTGCTCTGAGGTCAGGTGGGGCCTCAAACTTGGCTCTGAAATTATCTCTGGTCTGCAGAAGTTTCATGCTGCATTCCTGGCAGGGTGATGCCATTGGGTTGACTAATCAATTGGGCAAGGCTGTCAGCTGGGCTCTGCAACCATTTCTGGTTGGGTGTGGTCTCAGGTTGTGTTCCCCAACTGGGTGATGCTGCTGGCTGGATTCCATGTTCAGGCAGGGCTGCACATAGGGCCTCATGGATGGACAAGGCCTCAGATTGTGCTATGCCACTAGGTAGGGATGTAGACGATGCTGTCAAGTTGTGTGGGATAGCAGGCTGGGTTTTGGATCAGGTAGGCCACTGGCTGTACTCCTCCATTGGGTGAAGTTGCTGACTGGGTCACGGTCAGAAGAGTTCTCCAGCTGTATCTCACAGTTGGGTGGGGCATTCAGGCAGGGTTGTTGTCTAGACCCCCCTAATCAGGTAAGGCCACAGGCTATGTTTCACAAGTCGGCAGGTTCAGTAGCTGGGCTCTCTACCTGGATGAGATTGCAAACTATGTTCAGCAATCAGGCAAGGCCATAGGCTAGCTTCTGTTGTGAGATGGGGCAGTAGGCTGTGCTCCATGTCTAGGCAGGACCATAAGCTATGTTCTGAGGCTGTTCACGTCACTATTCATGCTCCCATGTTATGCAGTTCTGGAGACTGTACTTGACAGCTGGACAGTACTGCTGGCCTGGTTCCCTGCCCTTACACAGCTGTAGGATGGACTCCATAACTTCCCAGATTCTCTGGTCATGCTTCCTGGTTAGACAGGACTGGAGGCTATACTCAGCAGTCGGACAGGGTTGCAAATTTGTTTTTCTGCCTGAGCAGGGCTATAGAACAGGCTCCATAGCTCCTAGCTGGCTAGAGACCCAAATCAGGCAGAAGTGCCAACCAAGCTTCCTGGCCAGATAGGGTCACTGGTTCACTCTGTAGATAGGCAGAGCCACTGGCTGGGGTTTATGCTCAGACATGCTGCAAGGAGGAATGTGGTCCACCAAGATCTGAGTGCTGGTTGCTGTAAGCCCCAGCCCCCTTCTCCCTCTCTGATCCCCAGTGGTCAAGCCCTGTAGATTCCCCCAGTGAGCTCCATGTCACAAGATCTGAGTGAGCCTCCTGGGAAGCACCCCACAACAGTGAGAGAGCTAGATGTTCACTTTGGTCTCTCTTCCCACTGGAGAAAGTGCAGGCTCAGGGGTGCCTTCATGGTGCAGCTCTGTGCAAGCCTGGGAAAGGGGCAATGTAGTTGGAGTATAGCAGCTACTCTTACTCTTCTAATGCAGTCCTTCTTGGTCTCTGTTGTCCAGGAGGTACTTCAGTCTTGCCCCTGGGTTTTGGGATTTTCTCAATCGTGTATTGCTTATGGATAGTTGCTAGTTGGTCTTATGGTGAGGGGTGTGGAAGTCAGGAGCAACCTATGTCACCATCTTGATGGTGTCATCATCTTCACATCTCTCTTGATGTAATCCATTGGTCTATGTCTCATATAGATGCCCAGCTAGATCTGTCCCCCTCTGTGTTTCCTGTACACACAAAGGCCTCAAAGGTTTTAATAAATAGAAGACAGATGACACTTCCTTCATTTCTCAGAGAGGGAAGGTAAGATGAGCACTAGCACCACAGATGGACAAAATCACACCTTCTCTGAACACCTGGACTCAGGCATAGGTAAAGCCCCAGAGCCCACCCCAGAACCAATAAGAGAATAGGCCCTTGGGAAGGTCAGAAGTCAAGTTGACTGGGGATGAAAAGCAAAAATGAAGACCACTTCAAGGGGAACAGAAGCTGGTAATAAGACATGGCCTAAGGCATTTTTCTCTTATTACAGACACATACCCCACCTTCTGACACGAACCACATCAGTTTCTCTCTCTTTAGCACACGGAACAAACCACAAATATAGAGTGCAGACAAGGAAACAAAACACACTTCTTTTTTTAAAATTAATTAATTAATTAATTTGTTTGTTTGTTTGTTTGTTTATTTTTGGCTGTGTTGGGTCTTCGTTGCTGCATGCAGGCTTTCTCTAGTTGCGGTGAACAGGGGCTACTCTTCGTTGTGGTGTGTGGGCTTCTCATTGCGGTGGAGCATGGGCTATAGGTGCATGGGCTTCAGTAGTTATGGTACATGGGCTCAGTCGTTGTGGCTCGTGGGCTCTAGAGCACAGGCTCAGTAGTTGTGGTGCACGGGCTTAGTTACTCTGCGGCATGTGAGATCTTCCTGGACCAGGGATCAAACCTGTGTCCCCTGCATTGGCAGGCGGATTCTTAACCACTGCACCACCAGGGAAGTCCCCAGAACACACTTCTTATGATTCTAAACTATTTTGAATAGCCAAAAGCTACCTTATATTTATCATTTTAAAGGTGACTTTAGCATTGAAATACTTGACAGATTAAGAAAAAAACATAATTTTTATAATTTCACAATTTTGGATATTAACTTGAATTATTTGAACACATAATAGGTATAGTTTAAGTATAGCAGGTCAAATCATATATCTAGCTATCTATTAACTGCTAATAGTAAATACCCAATATAAAATAGTTTATAAAGTAAGAGTTTTCTAATTTTTCAACACAAGTACTATAGTTTATAAAGTCAGAGTTTTTCTAATTTTTCAACACAATAAAGAAGTCTATTGCATTAAGGAATCTCCATTCCTTTCACCAAAAGAAACGCAAGAAATATTTGTGAGTTGGATGCTTTCCACGCTTTGTTTTATTAGAAATCATGGCTCAGAGAGCTGTGGGTAGAGACCACCATCCAGCTCAGTTCAAGAAATAAAGCCTGAGTCTAGTCACTGTTAACCTAGCAGTCCTCAGTATCTTCATGGAACAATTTTATTGTTTCCCCTCAACATCATGGAACAATTGCAGTGTTAAGTGATACATAGCATGTTTTCCCCAAGATTTTAAACATGTGAATAGTCACTTTGTTCTTCACCTTATCAGATTTCTGTTGTGAATGTAGACAAAATTTTATGACTAACACATATTTCTAAGCCAGCATCTAATTAGTATTATGTAAGCTATAATACAACATAACTCAAACTAGAATATTTTAAAAACCAAAACACATATCTTCCCAAAGTGGTATCTGCTAGTAAAACCAGTATGTATATTTAGCTAAATCTGTTCTTTATACTAGATGTATATTTATTTCAAAGTCAATGTATTTTATGTCAATCTCCAAAATGCTTCTCTTAACCACTTTTTTATGTTCTCACCATGATGCATTATTTAAATGATACTCTATTACTGACTTTGTGGATACAAGAGGATTCCAGAAGAACACAGAGTCATTTAAAATTAAAGGTATTCTATTATCAATCAGGATCAGCACTTTATAAAAATAGAACTATATATATAACATACACACCCACAAGAAAAACAATTCCCCACACATCCGCTTTAATCCCACAAAATTGATAATCAAACAATGAATCTATTCACCACTAAATAAATAGGAAGAGGCACAAAATAACTCTTTATACTTTACAGGAAAGTTATGGATCCTGAAACCCTGTTTCTCTTTCCCTCTTTTCATCCACCAGCGCCTATCATTTGAGTAGCTCTCAAAAGGCTAGAAAAGCAGAAAAGATGAAACATTTTATAGTTTTTAAAATGTATTTCTTAAGATAGTATGTACACTTGTCTAATTGTGGAGCAATTATTGACCATCCATTATATACCAGACACTGTCTTAGGTTCCTTATATCTATCTCATTTGAATCTTCCCACAACCTTACAAGGTAAATGGTAGCTTCTACTTTTATGGATGATCAAATCACATCTGAAGCTAAATTAATGTTGGAGGTGGACAGTTAATGAACTTGGGTCACCTGTCTGACTTCGAAGATCATATTCCCTCTCCACTTTGTAATCTGGACCTTAATCTGTGTACCTCTATTTAAAGGATGCAGGACATTAGGATTAGTTTTATAGCACGCCACAATTTGGGGTCCAGGATATTTTTTATGTCTTCACAAGATATTCAAGCAACACAAGCACAGGTGCCAAAAGAATTCCCATTTCCTGTTTGTATTTTCCCCCTGTTCCAAGCTTCTATTCTCCACATTGCCAAAGCATCTACAGCACTAGTATTATCACTTTCTCTAGAGTTCAGGACTCCCGCCTCTAAATCTCATACCTGTCATTTTCTACTGAGAACACTTTCCTTGACCCCTCATTCCTGGAGTAGATATCTATGCATTTTTGCTACAATTTTTGTACTGCTTTTTTAGCTAAGGGTCTCCTCACTTGAATTTCAGTACAGTTATCAGTCTGGTAGGTCTTTCTCAACAAATTCAGGGAAATAATTAGTCCTCTTGGAAGCTGGTTTAAGTAACTATTTTCTCATTTCCCCCAAGGGGAGAGTATGGCTAATATCATTCTAGGTATAAGAGAGATAAGTCAATTTATTACATTCAATGGATGTCTAAGACATTAGCACTTAATTCGCTCTCAGAACCCTATTGAGAAGGCTAGTAGAGTGTTTTCTGTTTAGTCTGCATCCACTCTGCATACTCTCCCAGGATCAGAGCATTTTCACAACTATCAGTAAAATATTTTAAGATACCTCTGAATTTTGTTTTCATCCTTTTATATCTGTTCCCTCTCACTTAATCAGTACAGCCCCTGTACTCATAGTCTTGGGAGAGTCTTGTGACAAGATGCAAAAGAGAAGAAATCCATGAGTCCCAGAGCTGGAGAGGATTCGATGGTAGAGACAACACGTCTTGGCAACGAAATGAGGGATGAGGACTGGGGACAATAAAGCTTTCCCTGTTCCTTCCCCAGAAAAGGAAGTGACTCCGCTGAGTTCTGAGCTGAAGGGAAGGCATCTATTGACTCTGAAAGCAAAGGAGGTTCCCAGCCCAGATTCTAGACACTGCAACTGTGTGTGAGCAAGAATTGACAAAGAAATGGTGGCAAGAATAGGCAGGCAGGGCTACCGGCAGATTTGCAAAGTATCTTAGCACCTCAAATGTTATCTGGAAGCAGGAGAGAGCCTCAGGCTCTGAAGGGGCCCTGCAGGGCAGTAGAATGGACGTCCCATCACTGAGAGCTGTAGACTCCTAACCAATAACGCACTCGCCTACTCCCAGGAAATCCCAAGTCTTAACACCCCATAAGATGCCAGAACTCAAGCATAACTTTGTGGGGCAAGGACATGAAACTCCAGAAGAGCCAAGGTTAAGTTTCCTATCAATGGAAGAGAATGAGGGCTCAAAGTAAATATTAAAACAAACAAAAGAAATGCCCAAGTTTTACACCAAGATCATACCCCTGTTGGTCTTCAAAGCAACCCCAGAATGTTACAAGGGCAGATCTGTTTCTTTACTTTTCTCACATATGATTAAATTACAACTTCGACAAGTAGGTTGCCATGGCTAGTAAGAGGCAGGTCTGGGACCTAAGGCTTCCTGGTTTAATTTATATCCTATCTACATTCTGAAAAACAACTTCACTCTTGTAAATTTAACCTGAACTCATCATGGAAGACTCAGCTTTTAATTTCTAATAACTCTCAAACAAATAATTTACTTGCTAGATGTTTATAAAAATGATATGAATAATTGCAACGACCATAATGAAGAAACAGCACCATTCATAATTAAATAGCCACTTTGTTTTTGCCAGCAGACAAAATCTAAATACTACCAATACACTGATGATGTATTACCTTTAGAGTGTTATTTCAACATTTTGAAGGTCACTAATTCATGAAATTCTGTTTTACATGATCCAAAACAGTGACACTGATGAAAATTTCTACCCCATTGGTCACAGAGGTAGCAGATCTCTGATACTGACCTCTGATATTTGCATATTCTGATGTATTTTAAAGTTTATGTATGCCTGTTAATATTTGCTCAGCATGTACGATGTCTTGTTATACTTGACAGAAAACTTATGTACATATCATGAACTAAGAATACTTACAGAACAGAATTTTATTAAGCATAGTTTAAATTCATACAAATTGAATACATAATTTATGTGCTGAGAATATGCAAAATAACTGTTTAGTTTAGATTAGGTTAACTGGGAAAAGATTTCTTGAGGAAATTAATTACCATTTCAATTTTGAAGTAATTGATAAATATAAGCAAAGAGGAGAATATACACCCAGAGGGATGAAACTGAAGACATGCAATTTATGGCAGGTTCAGTGGGCAAAATACTCCTCTAAGAAGTATCCATCCATTCTTTTATTCAACAGACATACATTGAACACAGTTTATACTGAGAACAGTGTTAAGCACTGAGGATACAGAGTCACGTAACACAGCATTCCTGTCTTCAAGTTTACAGTTTCACGGAAGACATACGCAAGTAAAAATACACTAGAACACAACAAGATTAAAAAAAAAAAAAAAGATTCCATTCATTTTCCCAGAGCTGTAGGATACAGGTAGGAAACAGAAATGAAATTAGGAAAATGGGCTTTGGAGGGTCTAGTAAGGATCAGCTAATAAGAGTAAATACTATCCTTCTCCTTCTTTCTTCTTCAAGCTTCCCTAGAAAGAGGTCTGCATTTGTTGCCTCAACACCACCCATGCTTTAACTCCTTGCAATCTGGCTTCCATGCCTATAGTTCTATTATTCTACACAATCAGAAGTCTTCAATGACTCCTTGGTGGCCCAATCCCTGGGTCTTTGCTCAGTTGTCAATTCTCTGGAGTGACCCCTTCTTTAATCTCTACCTTCTCTTCCAGAACACTTTCTTTCCATGTTTTCCTGTCACCCCTGAGACCTCCTTTTCCCATCTCCTCAATGTAGGCATTCCTTGAGTTCCGCACTTGATCATTTTCCCTCCTCTCTTTACATGTGCTCTCTCTCCTCTGGCAATGTCATCTAGCTGTATGAGCTCCATTCTGTATGGATGATTCCAAATTCCATTCTTAGAATCCTCACTTTTCCTCAGGTCTCCAATATCTAGAATTTGATTGAGGAAATTCTACCTTAATATATGACCGAGGTAACTTGTATCAATCACATTTTTAATTTTTGGTATTTTATGATGCTTTGACATCTGGGGCTTCGCTGACTCGAGAGAGACTACCCCTCCCAGGGTTAACTAATTCCAAGAGATAGCAAGCTACTTGCTGGTGAGCACGCCTTTCATATGCAAAACCAACCAACTCCAAGTTCACATTCCCACCTGCCTCTTAACAGGACCCTGCAGCCTAGGATACTAACCCCCTGCCCTAAATCATCGCAGGGCCAGGTGCTAGACAACTAGAGACAACTACTATATTCAAACTAACAAATTCTAAGCCTACTCAGCTGCTTACCCTGCCTCTTCCATTCCCTCCCTTGAAAAACCACAATAGAGGCTTTTGCCCGTGCTTTCCCCTTGCTTCTTCTGCCTCCTGACCAACCCTGGTGCTTTACCATATAGCCCTGCATGACAGACCATGCCTCCTATCTCTAGAAATCTATGAATACAAAAGCTTCTTCCTTAATAAAAATCATCCCCATGTCTGTGTGTCTTTAACCATATCTGATTAAAACAAATCCAGGGTACATTTTGAAACATAATTGAGCCTCTGTTTTTGAAAATAAACTTCACAACCCCCTATGCTCCCCATTTTAATATTAGTACCATGATCTTTGAAATCAATAAGACCCAAGCCTTCAGAGCCATTTTTGGCATTTCCTTCTCTCTTGCCACATACATTTTATCACTTGCACAACTTTAGCAATTACATAGGCTTCCTTTCTATTGTCACAGCCCTGATGTGATCTTCCACTGTCTCTCACTGAGATTATTTTAACAGCCTCCCAACTAAGCTTCCCATCTTCTTCCTCTCCCAGATCCAATCCATCCTACAAAATGGGACCAGATTTATTTCCCAAAAGTCACCCCCAATCATACTGCCTGCCTGGCCAAATACCTTCAGTGGCTCCTCATTCATTGCCCACTGCATAAAAATTATATCCTTAGGCTAATTCAAAAGAAAAAGTATAGTTCAAGAGATAGAAAAAGACCCAAAAGAGTCTCATGTCTTAAAAGCTAAAGGAAAAAAAATAATTAATTGAAGATTATTAGCATCCATTGCCATGCTCCATTTTTGTTAAAATATTGTATTAAATGGAACACAGATAATTATATATACCAATAATCATTATCTCCAATCATATACTGAAGATAGTGGTTGAAACACTTTGTTAAGGACTACCAGAAGGTGACCCCATTGGGGGGGTAAGAGGTCAAAGCACCTCCTGCCTTTCCTGATTATGAAGCCCTCAAGAGTGATTTTCAGGTTTTGCCCATGTTCACTGAGTCCACATTTCTAGGAAAACTATTATTCTTCTTGAGTAGAGACCTTTTATCCCAGAGTCTAGAGATAATTTTGTACTCAAACGTGAAGACCATAGACCTAGTCCAAAAATTTTATTATAATCTCAAAACAGATGAACATCTGTTCACATGAAAAATGAATGCGGGCTTCCCTGGTGGCGCAGTGGTTGGGAGACCGCCTGCCAATGCAGGGGACATTGATCCCTGGTCTGGGAAGATGCCACATGCCACGGAGCAACTAAGCCCGTGTGCCACAACTACTGAGCCTGCGTGCCACAACTACTGATGCCCTCACGCCTACAGCCCATGCTCCACAACAAGAGAAGCCACCACAATGAGAAGCCCGTGCACCACAAGGAAGAGTAGCCCCCGCTCACCACAACTAGAGAAAGCCCGTGCGCAGCAACAAAGACCCAACACAGCCTAAATCAATCAATCAATAAAAGTAAATGCTTAGAAAAAATGGGGGAGGATTAAAAACAACAAAAACAAACAAACAAACAAAACAACAAATGAATAATGGCCCACGATACAGTCTTCCAGAGGAGTATACGCTGACAACAGGTTCTAGCTAACAATTTGTCTGTGTTGGCATGACAATAAAACTATATACAGTGATATGGTAACACTTAAGTCCATTAAAGCAGGAAACATGCATATGCTTATATAGTATACGTTATAAAAGAAATCCCTAGAACCAACTAAGACATTTGTTTTCCTTTTTCCTTGGTATTCACTTTTTTTCCCCTAGCCAGACATAGGGTGTTATTGGTTATAAATAATTTGTGGTAAAGCTTTGCCTTTTATAACAGAATGAGAAATACATGATAAACTATGTAGAAGGTATGCTACACAGAGCACATTCCAGACCGAAAAGAACAAAACATGTCCCAACATCTCTCCCATCCCAAGTTCAAAGACTTGTGCATTACTGTAACAAATTACTTTGTGCAGTATTGTGGTATTATATTACCAAGGGAGAGAGAGTCACCCTGTGAGATAATAAGGTAGAAATCTATGGTATGTAATTGTTCTAAAGGCTGGTGATGCCTGAAATCTGTCCTGAGATGTTTGATACTCCACATAATTTCAAAGGGGCCCACAACATCAGCACAGGTTCCTGCCTGCCACTTTGGTATTTTGTGATCACTCCTTGGGGTGTGCTAAGGAATTTCACAGTCAAACAATTTCACAGTCAAACAATTCAATACAAACTAAAAATTCAGATCAATTAAAGTGAAAAAATTTAAAGCAGCAGGCATTTGAGTATAGTTTTCTCAAATGATATTTTACAATGATTTTATATCATAAAAGCAGAACTCATTTTAGTAAAGAAAAAACATGAGACTTTTCTCATGATTATTGTGTGTACTATTGGTGATTTTACTTATTAACATAGAGTATTTCTCTCATCTCAGTAAGTTATCTTATCCTATCTTAAAAGACAGACATGTTGATTCATATTTAAAAAGAAAGGAGGGAAGGAAGGGTGGAGGGGTGGAAGGAAGGAAGGAAGGAAGGAAGGAAGGAAGGAAGGAAGGAAGGAACGGAGGGAGAAAGGGAAGGAGAGGAAATATTATCCCAAAGTAATAAAAACAGGTTTTTCCCTGTTTGTAGAATTTAATTAACATCAATCCATTTAATTTTATTGAGCACTTTGCATTGTAAAAAAATTATATACAGTATGCATAAGTGAAATAAAAACTGAAATCATCATTCATCCCTTCAGAGTTTAGCATCTAAATGGGAGAGACCTATAGAAAAGTGGAAAGAAACTCGACTATACGGTATAATCAACATAAGGTAAAAGAGGGTCCCATGGAGCACAGAAGAGAGACAGCTAAGGATTTCTGGGCAAGGGGCTCCCTGAGATTAGTTTCCAAGAACATGAAGAAGCTAACCTGGTGAGCAGAGAAGATGAGCTTTCCAGGCAGGGGAGAAGCAAGTACAAAGCCTGGAATTGCGTGTGAGAGAGCGTGAACTTGGAGGCATGCGGGTGGGTGATGAGTCTTTGAGGAAGTTTGGGTCTCAGACTCAGAGCACTGTTTCTCAAAGTACATGAGGATTGCCTAGGACAAGTTTCTCAATGCATATCCCATGGCCACCAACACATGCTTTCAAAATCAGATCTGCAGCGGTTATGAGCCCTCCAAGTTATTAAGATCACTGGAGGAGCTCTTTAAAAAAATACGCTTCCTCAGTCCCAGCCTCAGAGATTTTGACCCAATGGGTCTCAGGTGGGATCTGGGCACATTATCTCCCCAGACAATTCTGATGTTCAACAGGGTCAAGAATCAACAGGGGGGCAGCTGCATTTTAACAAGCTCCCAGGTGATTCTGATGCTCATTACCTTTCTATAATTGCTGCCCTGAGTCTCAGGGCAGCACAAGTTAAGCAATATTCACCAGAGCCATTGTCCTCAGAGTGTATCTGGACCCGCAGCATCAGCAAGACCTGGCACTTGTTAAAAATTCGAATTCTTGGACCCCAACCTAGATTTACTGGATGAGAAACTTCAGGGGGTGAGCCCAGCCACTTGTGATGTAACAACCCTACAGGTGATTCTGATAGACTTAAGTTTGAGAACCACTCACTGAAAACAAATTGTTGTATTGGGTGTGCATGTGGGGTGGCAGAGGAAAAGGAGGGCAGGTGATGTACAAGCCTATTTCCCTGTGTTGCTATATAAGGTAGAACATTTTTATGTTTCTTTCTTGGAATGAGGCACATTCCTACATGAATTGCAAGTCAAGAAAAATGAAACAGATGACAGATGATGCTTTTAACTTGTGTTTTTTCTGGTATCTGACCCTCTCCTGGCCATCCCATCTTCCTAAGGCAGCTATAGTTGATGATTATTAAACAAGTGCCAGGAAAAAATGAGTAAGGGAGTTTAAAATATAAACTCTTAACAAAAACCTAGGCATGTGTTTTCCACTTTCTTACTGTTTCAAAATACATTTGACTTGTCACATCACATTCTGTCTCACCACGTTTTCATCTTAAAAGGCAGGGAAGGAGTGTCTGATATTCTTGAGACAGAGGTATAGATGTTCACTTAGCCACATGTTTGGTTAATGCATTAGGTGTCCTCAAAGTTCTGCATTTTTCTGTCGGTTTTTAGAAACTTACATTCTTAGCAAAGAACACAAATAGCTAATTAAGTCTCAGTGACAAGCACCTTGAGTTTTGATGTTATCAATTATTTCTGGCTTTAGGTTTTCCTTCTTCCCTAGGGAGGCTGCGTGAGCTTTGGAGTTACAGAGACATGGGTTCAAGTATGGGCACTGTAGCTTCTAGCTCTAGGAACTGAACCAAGGTATTTCCTGTTTATGAACCTCCATTTCCTTTAGGTGTAAAATAGGAATGATAATTCCTCCTTTTGATGGTTATTGTTAGGAGTGGATGACATGAAGCATATGTCATATGGAGATATTCCGTTATGTTAGGTCTCTTCCCCTTTCTCTGAAAAGCCACCTTTTAACTGAACTGTCATGGGACAAGCTCTCTAAGTTGGATCTGGAATATTCTGAATCTTCTTCTTCTCTTCCCAGTGGTAAGCCTGGTGTAAGAAACAACACTGCAGTGGATGGGTTGGTTATCTCATGAAGGCATGGGCTAGAAAGCTCTACTTACAATAGAGAAAAACATATAAGGATGCAGAGTCTTGTGAGTTAATTATAAACATTAATTCAGTTAATTTAGCCCAGAAGCCAGTAAACTTTGGATGTGACTTTGAGCCCACCCCTTACCTTCTTGTTTGGGCAGCTTCAAAAATATTTATAGAATAGATTTCTAGACTCAGCCACAGATACACCATCCCTTCAGTACACAGAAAACTACAAGAAGGCGACCTAGAATGGTGTAGCTACCTCTAGCCTAAATGCATGTTCAGGCCCAGCCCATGTTGTAAATACACGTTTGGAAACTGAAGCACTTAATTCATTTAAAGGCTTCCCCAAATAAACCTAATGGTAATACAGGGCCACAACCTGACAATTTTTCCATGGAGATTGATGTTTTAAAATGCAAAATTTTCCTAATTTTATAGAGGTAATGCTGCCCATTTTATCTTTCATTAAATAATACCCCAGTAGGTCTGGAGCAGTACCTGTGAACATATTAATATTTCTGCAATGTAATATATAAATATTCACATTAGTAGGATAAATGAAGACCAAAAGAACTTCACATTCTTTCATGTTTTGCCACAAAATAAGTTCAGATCAAGTCAAGTTTCACAACCAAATGAGAAGAAGAAAATTTACAGTTTTCAGTACTTTTTGACTTTCAGAAAAATGGGTAAATGATTGAGGACCTGTGATATATCTTCCTTAAAGGTGTTTTCAATCCTATTATGTTACTGGATCCAAAATCCTCATGTTTCATGGGCAGGATCCAAAATAGTATTTAAAGCCACTTGCTCGAATCATAAAAGGGCAGAAATTATTTCCAATTCTGCTATCACACTTTAGACTTGTATTGATAATAAAACATGTGCATGAGTGATGGCTTTTAATTTATTGTGATGATTTTAAGTTATTGGTGGGAAAAACTGTCAAGTGAGAATAAAATGTACTTTGCCAACGTATTTAATAAGTGTTTTCCAGGGTTGACAGAAAATTTAAAGGAAATTATTTGTTTGTAAATTAAAGAAAATAAGACTTCAAAAAAACCACTTAAATTTTAGCTCCTAAAAACTGAATTGTTGAAAAGTAATCACTGAGCATAATTCTTCTAGCACATTCATTCCTCTATTTGAGATGGCTTTAGAAGCAGGGAAAGCTCTTCAGGACCTGCCAGGGTCCTGAGTACCGTAATACCTGGTTGAGGAGTAGGACAGTCAAGTTAATGGATGCAAATGTTACATATGATGAAAATGGAGAGAAAGAGTGTGCTAGGACTTCCTGAGTATTATTATGAAAAACATTGCTGGCTGGTTACATTTTGGACTTTCCCAACTATACCTATGCTCAGAATATCTTTGTGATAATTGTGTAGGGAATCTCATAGGCATTTATTCACTCATGAATCCTTATTTATTGAAGTGCTGATTATGTCCTAGAAAGAGTACTAGGCCCTGGAGATACAATGGGGAATGAGAAGGCTTAGTCTGTTTACGATACAGTGGAGACATGTAAACAGTCCTGGAGGAAAAGAACTTAAGTTAGATAGATGAAAAAAAATAGAGGTTTTTTTGATCCCACAATCATCACATTTTCTTAACTTGCTCTGCATGCCTTGACATGATTTGGGATTCCTACCTTTGGATAAAGTGGGAACAGAATGCAGCTAATAAAAATAACTACTATTTATTGAGCATTTTGCACCAGGCCCTTTGCTAAGCTCAGCTACATAATTATTTCATTTTACCCTCATAACTCTGTTAGGCAGGTTCAATTATTGTTCCTAATTTATGGATAAGAAAACCAAAGACCAGAGAGGACAAAGAACATTTTCACACAACTAAGTACAGGCCCACAATCCCTTAATTATTATTCCAAAATCCAAAGAGCTCTGTAAACCAAATATGTTTTTCATAATCATTTAGCATCAAATCCTACACTGAACTATAGTCTTTATATTTCTCACTTAAGAAGAAAATTCCTACATTCATATATTTCTTTACAGAAATAGTTATGTGCTTGATTGAGTACAGCCTAGAGCGTGCTGGGAGTATTACATAATACATAATATATGCACTGTATTATCTTTCTTAAATAAGAATAATTCTAATTTATGTAATGCATCTAAGAATTGTAGATAAGAAAAGTAGAATTCTAGCTTACTCATCTCCAGGCTATTCTTACCAATAAGTCCTCACAAACTTCTTTTAATAAACCTGTGATACTCAGGTGCCACGTAATTTATCATCTGAACATAGGAGAGTAAAAGAAGGCACTATTCATAATTACTCAGGGACAATGGACATAAATTAGGACTATTCCAGGCAAACCAGGATGTATGGTCCACCCCATTTTGGTGGCCATGTGGCCTGAAAAAGTGTGAATGCCCATTAATTATAGTGAAATCTTTGCATCTCATCTGGACTGCATTTGCCGCCTCAAGGAATGTGAGGACCTTTACTGTAATGTCTCAGAAGTATTTTAAAAGCTCTTGGCTTTTAGAAAGCTCCCTCTGGCCCAGTGTGGATGCCCCATGAGAATGAAAGTAAGTATAGCTGTAAGGAGATTACTTCAACAATTTACATTGGGCAGAATATGATAAAGACTGAAAAAAATATAGCACTAATGTGGACAAAGGTACAGCCTACACTCAAGGGAAGGAATCAATAGATTTTCCACTGGATGACCAATTGGATATGGGAGATAATTGGGAGCCTAGGGCAATTTCCAGTTTTATGACTTGGAAGCTTGAAAAATGATTGTTGAAATAGGGACCACAAGAAACATTACCAGCTGTGGAGAAAATAGCCTAAGATTGTCAATTTTGAGGTATCTATGAAATACTTCAAACTGTACTAGCAGAAAGCTTTAAATGTAATTAGGTAAGAAACTAACCCTGTCCACAAGGGCTGACCACAATCCTTTAAACATGGCTGTTGCTAAATAGAGATTTTTGTCTATTGTCTGTAAGTATTCCTGAGGTTTTGACTTCTGATCCCCAGAATGATTAGCTGTAGTCAAGGATTATTTACCTATTCACTTTGATATGTTAATAGTAAACTTGGTCACATGTCCTGGTGTTACAGTAGAGTCTTAATTTGCTTTTTCTGGATGATCCTCTCTAGCAAGGTAGGCCCTTTCTAACAGTACTGGCCAATGGATTCATTGCGAAAATTTTCTATTCTAGCCCAGGCTTCATCTTCATGTCATTTAAGTGAAACTCTGATGCCAGAAAACTTTGACCTTCCCTGTGTATCTGACAAAGTAAATCTGTCAAGATAAGTTGTAAAACACTTTGAATTGGGGGAAAAAAAGGATTTTAGATGTTCTATCTAGTACACTCTTCCAGGTCGTCCCTACATTTCATTGTTTTTGAGTTATTTTACAACTCCAATTGCAGAAAATTAATAGAAATGCAAATGATCCTTGTCCATAGAAATGCAAATGATTTGTGTCTAGTGAAAATGCAATTGATTATTGCCCTATCGATATACACCAGTTTTACATCTATTTGTAAATTCATTTCAGCATTCCTGGTTGCCTAAACATGTATGTTTCTTGAATTCCCCTTTGAACAGTGTGTAACATCTTTCTGCTTCCCTAATTAATGAGTTAAATAAAATATTTAAGACATGTTCATTTTATATTTGTATGAGAGTAATGAGTTTGCCTTTATTTAAAATTTATCTTTTTACAAACAACAATGACAAAAGTGTGATTTAATAAGAACTTACTATGTGGCACTTTGTTAAGTATTCTCCATACATTATATATTTTAATTCTCACAAATACCCTCTCTGATATTTTCTACTATTATCATTATGATCCTTTTACAGATAAGGAAACTGAAGTTTTATAAGAACAAGTGGCTTGCCCAAACTTACCCAGCCTGCCTGACTCCACAACCAATGTTCTCATCTACCATGATACACTTAGATATTTATCAATATTGACTGCAAATTTTATCAGAAGTCTCAATAATAAAACTATAAATTTATATATATTCTTGATTTTCATTAATGATACATATGACAAAATGCCTATGACTATATTCATATTTTTCAAAAAGAAAGTGGTTATGTGGTTACAGGGTTTGACCTACTACTGGATTACAGGAAAAAATTTCAAATTCCTAGCATACAGTGTCCTGCTAACTCATGCCTATCTTGGCAACCATAACTGGAGCTCTTTTCCACTAACCCCTGTGCCCTGAGGATATTGAAAACACAAAGCTCCTTACATTTCCACTCATGTTACTTTCTTTGCCTGAATACTTTCCCCAATTTGCACCTTTGGAATACCTATTCATACTTCAAGACTAAAAATAAGCATCACCTCCTCATGATGCATTCCCTGAGTTTCTCATCACCCTTGTATTCCAGCACCATCCTGGGTACACTTTGCTATAGTATTTATGACACTGCCTTTGAATCATCTGCATACTTGTTTATTTTTAACTACTCTTGGGAGAAAAATCTTGATTTTCTTTATAATCTTAGAACCTAAAGCAGTACCAGGTTCAGTAGGTGCTCAAAAAATGTTTATATAAGACATGAATTAATAAAATAAAATATGAAGATTTATTTTTCTTCCTCTAAAGCTACCATTATGTTCTTAGAAACAATCACCCTTTCATTGATCTTTTTCTAAATAGAAATGGAGGCACATACTAGAGAATGGACTTGAGGACATGGGGAGGGGGAAGGGTAAGCTGTGACAAAGTGAGAGAGAGGCATGGACATATATACACTACCAAACGTAAGGTAGATAGCTAGTGGGAAGCAGCCGCATAGCACAGGGAGATCAGCTCGGTGCTTTGTGACCACCTGGAGGGGTGGGATAGGGAGGGTGGAAGGGAGGGAGATGCAAGAGGGAAGAGATATGGGAACATATATATATGTATAACTGACTCACTTTGTTATAAAGCAGAAACTAACACACCATTGTAAAGCAATTATACTCTAATAAAGATGTAAAAAAAAAAAAAGAAATGGAGGCACATTAGCCATTAAGTCACAAAACAACACAAAGGCCTTTATCTCTGCCCTTAGAACCCTAAAACTGCTTTCCTATCATTTATCCTATAATTTCTTCAGAAATTTATTATTTTTTGTTAAAATGATATATAAGCCAGAGTTCTAAGCCACCTCCAGGAGTTACTCATTTTTCCCTGGTTATCTCCCATGTGTACATGAGGTATACATGTTAATAAACTTCTGCTTGTTTTTCTCTTGTTAATCTGTCTTTTATTACAGGTGTCTCAGCCAAGAACTCAGAAGAGGGAGAGAAAATTACTTTTTCTCCCTTACACTGAAAACAGGAAGTAATTTTTGTTGACCTTGGTAAGTCAGCTTCCATCTTATACAATGTACAAATGGGTGTTTAATTAATACTACGTCATTATGCCACTTAGAGGTAATGAGACCATATTCAAACCAATAACGACATCAAAATTGATATCCCCAGGGCTTCCCTGGTGGCGCAGTGGTTGAGAGTCCACCTGCCGATGCAGGGGACATGGGTTTATGCCCTGGTCCGGGAAGATCCCACATGCCGCGGAGTGGCTGGGCCCGTGAGCCATGGCCGCTGAGCCTGCGCATCCGGAGCCTGTGCTCCACAGCGGAAGAGGCCACAACAGTGAGAGGCCCGCATACCGCAAAAAAAAAAAAAAAAAAATTGATATCCCCAAACAATTAGTAAGTTACTTTTTATTATTACTTCATTTTGTATTATTCTACTACAAGAATATAGTAATACTCCAATGCTCTAGTCAGATTTACTAAATATACTAGATCTGTATAATCTGTAGTAATTAATTGATTGTGATCTATTTATTATTTTTGGTAATAACATCTCAGGAACACTTAAACCATGCTGAGCTTCACAGTCTGGGCAGACATTTGACTGTTTAGAAGGATTGTGTATGTGTCTCTAAAAAGACCAAAGTACACATTGAAAACCAATACAAGAATTGTGTTAAAAGGAACACACATCAATCCATTGGGCAAATGGGAGCATGTGGTAAAAAGAATGCCTTATCCACACATCTGGTTTGCTAATATATGCAAATAAGGGTATTAGGAAACATCTTCTCTATAATTGTTTCACTTAAAGAATGTCCTCCATTTATCCAATGGGGATGGGGGCAAGGCAGTGCCAGTGTGGAGTAATTACATAAATAGGGATGGGGACACAAAAGTACGACTTTTAAAATTTTATCAATTTCACCTTTAATGCCTATAGGTTTCAGTTTCAAGATAAGCAAATATTACTGGCCCATTATGGACCAGGTACTGGGCAGGAAAGGCCCCACCACATGGTAACATGTGCATAAAGTACCCATCCACAATGCTCTTTCTGTGTGATTGTATATTCCTTTTATAAATGCCTTAGCTTCTGGAAATAAGGGGGAAGTGATTTTGAGGGTGTTACCATAAGCTCCAGCTCTTTGAAGTTATTAACATGTGCTTGTATTTTAACATATTTTTCCTATAAATTCATTTTGCTTCCAACTGTAATGAGAGCAACAACTGACTTCAGGACACATGGTTTTAAATCATTACTGCACTATAGGGTTTGGCACTGTCCCAGAGGACCAGCATATTTAGTGCAGAAGCCTTGTTTATAAATGCTTCTTTATAAAGAGAATGAAAAGGGCCAGTTTCTTGATGGACTCTATTCTTTCACACAAATGGCTGCATGTTCATATGGAAAACATAATGGAACACCTCCATTTTGAAGCTCTATCATCACCCGAAGCAAAATTCCCACATCTTGAGTTCCCATCTCTTAACAATATTGAAACAAATCTAAGGGGTAAACACACTGGATCAACCATTATTCAGCAGGCACTTGCTTTACAAGGAAAGGGTCACAGTTAACTATTCAAACATTTGGAACCCAGAGACTAGCTGAGTGATAACAGAGTACAGGCATCAGTGTTGGCATTTAGTCTTGAAAAGTTGTTGATCAGAGACTTCAGGGTCCTTGAGATAAATGTCTTCTTTGAACATGTTTATAATAGTTCATTTGTAATGTAATTTTTAGGCTTATGAACAGGGAAATCTTTCTTCCATGTTTCTCCAAAGGAGCTTTAAGACATCTATGAAACTTTGAGCAAACCACAAAACTTCTATAAGTCTAAGTTTCCTGCACCTGTAGAATGGATAAAATAATACTCCCATGCATGGAAAGAATCTGTTGGTACACTTGAGATTCATCTACAATGCAGGGCAGATTACTCACAGCAAAACAAATCAGACATCAATCCTTCCTATTAACAAGTTCTGGTGACTGGCCAGGCAGAGAGGTGTCCTCATAATTGCAGTCTGGACCAAAATGGAAGTCCAGTCCTAGGACCTTGGATCCAGGTGACCCATTAAAAAAACTGGCAGTTGTACCATGAGGAGAGTTATGATGTGCAGAGCAACAAGGGTAACTGGGTTTCAGCACTAAATCTTTGCTTCCTAGTCAAATAAATTGGGAGAAGAGCCTGCTTAAGAATCAATAAGAATATCCAAGTTACCTTCAGCAAGTCACTTAACCCTCAGTGTGACTGCATCATCTATAAAATTGGGACATCAATGGTACCTATCTCGTAGTGTTCATGGTTGAGAGTAATCATTATCTAAGTGATGGCTTATTATTAGGAAGTCACACTATAAAAGGAGCCTACATTCAAATATCTAACATCTGGAACATTAAAATTATTTCTGTAGTTTAAGGCCCTGACCTACTAGGATAAAAATGCAAATATGAAACTTTGAAAGGAAACTTATTTCACTTATTAATAGCTATCTTCAGGTTGGTGGAGTTTCAGCCCTGACAAAGTAATGGGCAGAGAGTTAAAAGAAAATTTGGGTGGGGAGAGGAGGTATAAGAAGTTCAGAATGAAGGTGGAACAAAGGATAGTTAGTCTGATTAGTGAGTCCTTCTCAAATCTTGGAAAGAGTAAAAGAGCCCTCATGTGCAGGAAAGAACACCCATCCAGAGAGAGAAAGAATTATCATCACAGCCTCACTCACTCAGTGTCCCCGCTAAGCACAGCACCAGCCTTGAGCTCAGAATTTACAATAAATGCAGACAGACTCAATGAAAAGAAGTCAATGGGTCTAAATAGAAACAAGTCATTTTCTTCCCTCACTCAACCTCTCCTTCCCTCTTCGTTCTTTTTTCTTCCTTCCTCCCTTCCTTCCTTCCTTTCTTCCCTATATATTCATTGGACTTTAGAGGAAGCATATAGTTGCTTCAGGCAACTGTCTAAATCATAACAGTTTTTCAAGAGTAAATGTTTTGAAGGCTGGTTTAGAGGCGTGCACAATGGCATGTTGGTGAATATCTAAAACTGTATAAACTAAAATGAAATGAAAGGCTCTGTGAAGCCATCCCCCTAAATATTGAAAACAAGCATTAAACTGTCTCAATGAAGGTAAAGGGAATTGATATGCACTTACAGCAGTTGAATAAATGATATGAGCAGAAACAGCACACAGTGAATTTAGAGCTCATTTCAAAAATTGTGTAGACTTCACTGCATCAGTGCTTGTAGGGAGCTTATCTCCTTCCTACAGATGTGAAACCTAAAAGAATTTGATAAACACTCTTTCTAGGCTCTGTATTAAGAAAGGGGTATTTCTTTTACTAAAGGCAGAGCATAAAAAAGAATATTCAAAGGTTACGTACATATACATACACATATACATATATATTATTTATATATAGATATATATGCATACGTGTATGTGTGTGTGTTGTGAATATATCCCCATCCCTCTTCTGAGTTTATTTTAGGAGAAAGAGCTGCTCCATAGGTTTAGCCAAGTTTGCCATTTTCTTGATGAATATTCATTTCTTTAGGGAGAGAATAATTTGCACATACTGCTGACAAGAGGGGGCCAGCTGGTGTGTGACATTGTCCAAAGGGACAAATGAGTCTCACCAGCATTGCAGAAAGACTTTTCAACCTAAAATTGTAACTACCTTTATGGCATCTGAATGGCAGATGAGTTTACACTTGCTTGTGAACTGAAGGGGTTCAAAACATGCCACCTCAAAGTATGCCACTCTGGCATAGGATGACTTTGAACGGAAGGCAATTGAGAAAAAGCAGAGACAGGCCAAGCTCTCTGCCTTTCCTGTATCTATCTGTAAACAGAACATAAATGCCTCTTGTGAAGGTGTCCCTGCTCCTTCCCATACCAGGAAGGGAACAACCACCTTATCACCAAAGACAAGGTGGCACCAAAAGTCTACACAAACAAACCTTACTAACTAGCCCTTATTTTCCATTAGTTGCCCCATATATTTGCCTTCCCGTAATTTGCCACCCGTAGAAGGTCAAAGTCCTTTCCCTTATCTTACCACTTCTCTACAAAGTTATTGTTCTTCACTAAGATGCTATACAGGCTCGAGTTCCAACCTCCCCTTTGACTTACTCATTTCTGAGTACTCCTGTGTGAATGCATGATGAACATATTAATAAACTCCTGTTTGTTTTCTCTTGTTAATCTATCTTTCATCAGTCTAATTTGCAAGGCCTCGATGAACCTAAAATGAGTAGAGGGAAATAATTTTTTCCTTCATGTGAATCCCACTGGGTCCTAGGATATCTATTTATCAAAATCTTAAAACTTCAGAAATGTTGAAAACTAGAGCTCTTGTTGGCAAGGAAAGCTGAAGGTCATAGGTAAGAGAGGAGATTGGAAGCTTTAGCTTCTTGTTAACTGCTCACCACCTACTTCTGGCTACACATCTAACTTCAACCAGAGCCAAAATTAATCTCTCCAGTAGCTGGAAACAATTCCCCATTTTCACACACACACAGGTTCCTCTGAGCATTTAATGACTATTTCAGGAGATAATAAAGCAGCACCCCATCCCCAATACACCACAAATGTATCAGGACCTTGGCATATATTACTTCTTTATATCCTCATGACAACAGTGTAAGACATTGTAATCACTCCCATTTTACAGATAGGAAACCTGAGGCTTAATGCCAAAATCACACAGCCAGCAAGTGGTAGGACCAATACGGACCTACTCAGAGATATTGCAGGTTCAGTTCCAGACCACCTCAATAAAGTGAATATCACATAAAGTGAGTAACACTAATTTTTTGGTTTCCCAGTGCATATAAAAGTTATGTTTATACTGTAGTCTATTAAGTGTGCAATAGCATTATGTTTTAAAAAACAATGTATGTACCTTAGTTACAAAATACAAAACAAAAAATTACTAAAATAGTAGTATCAAAGATCACTGATTACAAATCACCATATCAAATGTAATAATAGGGCTTCCCTGGTGGCGCAGTGGTTGAGAGTCCACCTGCCGATGCAGGGGACGTGGGTTCGTGCCCCGGTCCGGGAAGATCCCACATGCCGCGGAGCGGCTGGGCCCGTGAGCCATGGCCGCTGAGCCTGCGCGTCCGGAGCCTGTGCTCCGCAAAGGGAGAGGCCACAACAGTGAGAGGCCCGCGTACCGGGGAAAAAAAAAAAAATTAATAATAATGAAGTTTGACATATTGTGAAAATTACCAAAATGTGACACAGAGTCATGAAGTGAGCAAATGCTATTGGAAAATAATGGCACCGGTAGACTCGCTTGATGCAGTTGCCAAAAAACTTCAATTAAAAAAAACAACAACAGCTCAATATCTGCAAAGCGTAATAAAATGAGGTATGCCTGTATTAAAACCAGGTCTATAGGACATGTACTTCTAACCACTACCTCACCATGTTGCCTACCATGCATGATAACAATGCCTTTAATTTTGCAAAGAAGATATCAGCATAATTTCCACATAAAATCATTCCCCCCTGTCTACATCCAGTTCAGTGGATTAATCAAACTGAAAGAAAAGTAAAGCTAAGAAAAAGTTTTATGGGAAACATAAAAATTGAGAGTCTATTTAAATATTTCATAAAAGTGATTCATCCCACACTCTTCCTACAGCAAGTTCTCTGGCTCTTTTATTGAGTCTAGTTTCCATTTTCTGAGGTTACACTTCGTTACTGCAGAATTCCTTGAAAATAAAAACATCAAACATCAAAGCAGAACTTGTTTTCTGACCTATTTTTGATGATCATTGGAAACAATGAGGTTTCTATGCATTTCTCTCTCCTTTTTGTTCTTTCTTTGTGATTACTCCCATCTTTTGTAATTCATTACACCCCAAGGCAATTACTACTTTTGGTGAAATGCACGGCTTTAAAAGGAATTTCCATGCAGAGTTACAGAAACTGAATGCCACATTTCTGAGCAAAGCACTCTTCCTCAGGGCATTGTGGATTAGCCTTTCCATGCTAACGGGCTTGGATGGAGACAGTTCCTTTAGCAGTGCATTGAAAAGTCTGAAAATAATTGTCCTTTTTAGGTTAGTCCTTTGGTGACTGCCTAAGACAAGTTACATCTTATGGTCCTCTCTCCCTAAACCCAGCTGTTGTTCATTTAGCCACTTAGCTAAGGAAGTCGGCCTTTGATGGAGATAGAAATTAAACATAGATCAAACTGAAATCTCTCTGTGATTGTGAGACTGTACTCACCTCTAATGAAGATATATCAGAGCTCTGGCCTAAAGTCTTGGATTTTCAGGCCATTTGGGCCAGCTGCCACTGCCCAGAACCCACATCACTGTAAACAAAGTAACCCAGACCCTTCGCAACCAATGCTGTACATCAGCATACATGGCCTGAAATATCATGGGCTTTGTCAGCACAGTTAAAGACTTTTTGCCTTATTTTATTTAACTGAATTAATACTTCCAAGAATTAGATCATAATATAATGTCCGTGGCAATTTAAGTACAGATACACTGAAGTCACGCACAAGTATTAATACCAAATAAGTGAAAAGCCCATGTCACTGCTGTCACTGGCATTACCACCAGGGCACTGGGGTGGTGGGTGCCTTTGCCACATCTAGGATCACTTGGGTCACAGGCACTTCCACCACGGTGGTGGGGAGGATGGAGAGGAAACAAGTTTCTGGGTGTCTCTGCCATATCCGAGGTTTTCAGGTTCGCAGTGGCCACCACCATGGGGAGGGGGGCCAGAGTTGGGAGTGCCACCACGGCTGAAGAGACCAGGGTCACTGGCCCTGCAGCCACTGCTGCCTGGTACCATGGGCATCCCTGTGGCCTGGAGACCAGAGTCATGTGTGCCACCACTTTTGCTAGTAGGAGGTTCTTTGGGGCTGCAGGCTCCGCTGCCACAGTCAAGAGGCTGGGATCAGAGACATCGTCTCTGCTGTTCCCCTGGGATCCTACCTCTCTGTGTGTTCCAGTTCACCCACCTTCAGATGTACAGATGAGTGTACCTCTCCAGCGTCCTGGTGTGTTGGGCACAGGAACTTTGTTGAGTTATGGATGTTTTACTAGTTGTAGATTGAAGGGGAGAAACAAAGGGAGTGTCTCATGCTGCCATGATGCTGACAACACAGACTATTCTATCTTGGATCTCTCTTTCCGTATGAGTGAAAGAGAAGTCAACATGCTACCCTAGGTACTGAAAATAAACTCCTCCACAAAATAGTCACAGTCCCTGCCCTTGTGGGGCTAGCAGTCAAGCAGTAAATAATAACAGTAATGAGAATATTAAAAACAGTAGCAAACCTTGATTAAAAGCATACTGTGGTATGAGCGGAGAGGCTGAGCCCATGAGCCATGGCTGCTAAGCCTGCGCGTCCGGAGCCTGTGCTCCGCAACGGGAGAGGCCACAACAGTGAGAGGCCCGCATACGGCAAAAAACAAACAAACAAACAAACAACAACAAAAAAAGCATACTCTGTGCTGGGGATTGTTCTAAGCTCTTTACATGTATTATCTCATTTAATCCTTGCTTGAGTTGTCTTTACTCACTGTCTCCACATCTTCACCTCTCCTTCTTTCTTGAAATGACACCATTCAGACTTCTGTTCCCACTGGAACCAAACAGAACCTTATGGGGCACCCCCAAGTACAAGGGCCCTTCCATGTCCCCTGCCTCGTTTGTAGGAAAGCTTAAGTCTCCCAGCCTCCCTGAGTCACAAAAGGAAAGGCTTAAGCAGTTAATGATTAGGACAATAGAGTCACAGACTCAGAGTCTGATGCACATTCCTGAATTGTTTTACAGAAACTATAACTGCCACCAGAGGGAAAAAGCTAACTGCATGATAACCAGACTGTAGACAGGACACAAGCTGCTCCATCTTGAGCAGTACTAAATCTATGGCTAGCAAAATTCTAAGAAGTGGCCTTAAAAGAATGGATTAACACTATTGCTCATAATAATCTATATCTTTGTGGGCATCAAAATAACTGTAGCTTGTTCTGCCCACATATGTAAGTAGGTAACTAAAACTGTCAGCAAAGAGGTGCTTCAAGCCCATGTTGATACTTTTCACTCTAAGACCTCAGTGCCATTTCTCAGCATGAAGCAGTTACAGAAGACAGACCTTCATTCCTCATCACATAGAAATATGGAATAGTATGGGGTGAGGGGGATTGTAAGCAGCTCTTTGAAGGAAACTGCCCTCAGCAGGACACCCCTTTTATCTTGTCACTTTAGCAAAGCTAGATTGTAACTAACCTTATACCAGGCACCCGCCATGCTCATCTCTGGCCCACGCACACTTTTCAAATGTTTTTGATCACACAGTACCTTGCCTAACCTATTGGTACTTTCCTTAGATCAGAGAAGTAGAAATGTCCCTACTTAAATTATATCCATTTGATGTCTAATCTTAATCTTTGTGTGTGTGTGTAAAATTAAATAATGGGTAATACTGTAAGACTATTCCACCTAATTTTTTTCAATTAGTGTATAATGAATGTCTTCTCATATCAGTAAATATTACACAACATTCTAATGACTCTGTAGTATTCCATTATATAAATATATACCATATGTTACGCAACCCATCCCCTATCCTATTACTGAACATTTGTTTTTTATTTTTATATGCATTTGTAGTTATTTTCTTAACACATATATGATGTTTATGCATACTTTCAAAGATGTGGAATTGTTGGATGAAACACTATGCAAAATTTTATAATTTCTAATACATATTGCCAAAATGACTACCAGAAAGATTGTGCCAGCATTGTGTTCCCAGGAATGGTGATGCTAACTGAACCAGCAGTGTAAAATGTTGGTTGGTGTGCTGTAATTCTATATGTAGCTATGTCCCCAGTGTTGTACACTGGCAATCACTGCTTCGTTCATTATAAATTACTGAAACTGTAGAATGCTTTTGGCCATAGCTTGTAGTTGATACAGCTGTTAGTCTCTTTCTCTCAGATTGTGGTAATGTTTACAATGCCTCTAATAAAGTCAAAGGATTTGTACCAATAATAATGAAAAAAGAAGTATAAATGAAGAATAAGTAATTAACAGATGACCAGATCTCTTCCCCTAGCTTCCCCCTTCGGTAATCTCTCAAACAAACTGTGTGAGCAAGATAGCATCTAAAGAAAGCTCACAAGGAGACTACAAGTCTGCATGCAGTGGGAGCTGGCCACAAGTTTTATCTCCTATCTCAGTGATTAACTGATAGTACTTCCCCTTTTCCCTTTAAAAACCTTCATGGCTGAGCTGAATCTTCAGAGTTGTTTTTGGGGGGACATTAGTCCACCTTCTCCCCAGATTGCCAGCATTCTGACTAAAAGCAATTTTCCTTTCTACCAACATGTGCCTCTTGGGTATTGATTTTTGAGTGGTGAGCAGCCAGACCTGAGCTCAGTATACCACCACCATGCACTGAAATCACCGTGCCTGAGGTCACCAGCTATCATCAAGTTACCAAATCCAATTAAATCTTTCTCAGTCCTCATCTTGCTCAACCTCTCAGGTGGATGTGACAAAGTTGACTCCTCTCTCTTTCTTGAAATACTTTCTTCACTTGCTTTCTTGAGTACCACTCTCTCGCTTTCCTCTTTTCTTGGAAGGCTGCTCCTCTTCCATCTCCTTTGCTGACTCTTCTTCAGTGCCCTGCCATCTTAATGTTGGAGAGTATCAGGCCTCAGCTTTCATACCTCTGACCTCCTACCTTCCTAGGTGATTCCTTTGCCTTGGTAATTTTAAACACCTTACACATGCCGATCACTCCAGCTTCATCTGTGTCCCCAGAATGGTAGGCTGCCCACTCAGCTATTCAATTTGTGTTAGTTTTCTAGGGCTACCATAACAAAATAGCATGGATTGGGTGGTTTAAACAACAGAAATTTATTTTCTCACCGTTCTGGAGGCTAGAAGTTAGAGATCAAAGTGTCAGCAGGGTTGGTTTCTTTTGAGGCTTCTTTCCCTTGGCTCCCTCTGTCTTTACATGGCCTTCCTTCTGGGTATGTCTGTGTCCTAATTTCCTCTTCTAATAAGAACTCAATCATACTGGATGTGGACCTACCCATTTTACATTAATTATCTCTTTGAGACCCTATCTTCAAATACAGGCACATTCCGAGGTACTGGGGCTAGGACTTCACCACGTGAATTTGGGAAGATACAATTCTGCCCACAGCGGAACTAGGTACTCAGTTTCTCCACTTGAATGAAAAATGGGCATCTCATGACCAAGACTGATCTTTACATCACACTCCACCTCACCACGATCTCCAGAAAACTTGCCTTTTTCTCATTGTTCTCCAACTTCATTTGGTTTCTGTTCAACGTCTCTTCCTATGTAATATAGCACTTTCAAATATTTTCAAGCCCCCAACATGCTATATCTTCTTATGTTTATTGTTTGTCTCCCACTCAGATGTAAGCAGGGCAGGGATTTTGTTCTGTTCATTGTCTCATCCCCAGCATTAGGAATAGTTGACTGATACGTGGTAGTTACTCAATAACTTGCTGCTGAATGAATAAATATAATTATAACAACTCTATTACACAGGTATGGTATTGTCTCCATTTGATAGATAAAGAAATAAAAACTCAGGGAAAATATGTAACTTGCCTTAGGTCATAGAGCTAGTAAGGAATGGAACTAGGATTGGACTCAGGTAATCTGAATCCTGACTGCTGATAAGCAATTAACATTTCAGTGTGGCAAATGCTATTTCTAGAGGAGCCCAGAGTGTACTGCAGCCCTTAGGAGAGGCACCTAACTCAGGAGTTACAACAGGAGACAACTGGTAAACAAAAGTTATGTGGAAGAGAGGCCCAGGGTGAGGCAGCCTCACATACGTATGCAAGGTAAGATCCTACACCAGATTGGTGCTCAGTAATTAAATAGACAACTACTATATTATATAAACCTAAAGAAGTCAAAGCACATTATCATGGAAGAGCACTGTAGTACTCAGCACTCCATTTATTCATAGAATCATTAAACTTAAAGAGAAGAATGAAGAACTGACTACCATACAACTGACCACAGCTCCCAAGCCTATAATGAAGCTGTCAGAACTGACTACTCCAGGCCAAATATATTACAGTACCATTGTTAGTCAACAAGGTCACAGCAATAATTAAGATCTAGTTCTAATTTTATTAGGGTCTTGGGGAAATGGTAAACAGCAGAAACTTTCAGTGTGAAGTAGACCTCAAAGATTCTGTAAGGAAGTTTATAACTCCCTAGTAGAGGCAATCAAAGCTCAAGTGCTTCATAACTCACAACAGGAATAATGAACTGCATTCATAAAGAGAGAGAGAGACAGAGAGATTTTTTTAAAACCAAAATGAAAACCTGGGTTATTTAAACTTGAATCATTAAAAAAAAAACTTGAATCATTTTATTTCACTGAAGAGAGCCCATTTTAGTACTCATCATGCTAATTTGACGATAATAACCCATTTCTGACATTAAGTACAATAATCAGTAAAATTCTAAGAGTTAGTGAAGATATGGATGGTTAGGAAAGTTGAGAAATTAATTTCTGAGGTATGCTTCTTTCTGAAGTTATGCTATCTAGAGTCTGGATTCTCATGTAAGGTCACTGATTTCCCCTAGAGTTGAAGTTACCTAACATACAAATCCTATCACCAGTCTAGCTGAAGTGTTAGAAAGATAATGGTAGGCATTGTAGCCTATAGAAGCTGGAAAGGCTGCAAGTGTTATGCCCAAGTCCAGATAAGTACGTAAAGAAAAAGAAAGCATGCCACCAACTGGGCCAACTGATGCCACCCAAATCCAGCCTATGAAAAATTCTTTATTGAAAAACATGCTATTGGAAGATAACCATTGGACTCCACTTGTATGTTCCATATTGATAAATCTGAGCCATTGGCAGTGTGCTCTACCCGTTGATAGTCCTGGGAAGACTTAAAAATATACTTATGGGAAATGCTTGTCAAATTCTGGGTAAAACCCTATGGGTATATTGACTAGAACAAGACTGAATTTATAGGTTAATTTGGTAGAAACTGTAGCCTAAAGAAGCTACTGAATCCAACATTTATGATCATGACATATCTCTCTATTTAATTCTTCTATTTACATATCCTAGAGCAGAGTTTCTCAATCTTGGCACTATTGACATTTGAGAGCAGATAATTCTTTGTTGCCATGTGCCTTATAAGATGTTTAGCTGTATCCCTGGTCTCTACCCATCTGATAATAGTAGCATGCCCTGCCCGGATGTGACAATCAAAAATGTCTCCAGACATTGCCAAATATTAACTGCAGCATTGTTTGTAATAGCAAACTATTAGGCACAACTTAGTTGTCCATTACTAAGAACACAGATCAATAAAACTTGGTTTATTTTTGCAACAAAATTTTATTCAACAGCAGGAAGTAAAATAGAAACACTAGATCTATCGATCTATCTATAAATGTGAATAAATCTTCAAAAACATAAAGTTGAACTTAAACAACAAATTGTATTAGATTACTGCCATGTAGTACCATTTATATACATTTTAAGTACTTAAACAATAAATATCCAAACAATACTTTAAATGTGATAAAAAATTTTAAAACTTGCATGGGAATGATTTCCATAAATTTTAGGATAAATAAAAATATGGTAGGGCTTTAGCTTAGTTTTCTCAATTTTATTTATTTAAAAACAAAATGATCTGAAAAAATAATGTGAAATATGCTTCAAGTCTTGATGGTAAACTTTGAGTACCTGTTATATTATTTTCTGTACAATTCTGAACACTTGAAGTACTTCATAATACAAAACATAATTATATTTCAGAATAATCCGTAAGCTACCTTTTAAGATACTGGCAAACTGAAAATCTTATGCTTTCTCAGGAGTAATTTGTTTTCAAAGATTTCATTAGACCTTTTAAACAGTTTCTGAATTTCCCTCAATACTCACTTGTAAATGACAGCTAAACATTTGTTTCAAGTAAGTATTATTCCTCAGTTAATAATCCAAATCCTAGAATATTCCCTCACAGGTTAGTGCTAGAATTGCCAAAGTAGCCTTTAAATTGTCCAAATATAAAACACTCTTGATTGACCTTAGTGACATTAGAAGGTTCAAACTTTGACAGTGTTATTTAATATTTAAATTATACCAGGTAGTGCGCTGGATCCTTATTTTGGAACGCTTACGTTGGCAGTAAAGGCCATCTCTATCACTGGGGTTAAAAGAACTGGATACACTGGCTGATTTACAGGCCAGCTTTGCAATTACTTTTTTTTTTTAATAGATCTTTATTGGAGTATAATTGCTTCACAATACCGTGTTAGTTTCTGTTGCACAACAAAGCGAATCAGCCATATGCACACACATGTCCCCATATCCCCTCCCTCTTAAGCCTCCCTCCCATCCTCCCTACAAGTGCTACAGTTTTACAAATGCCCTTCCCCAACTTCAACAAACACAATGAATTCACAGCTGCAATCAGAACTTGGTCTTCCATCTTTTCATAGGACCTATTAATTATTTCTCATTTTTCATGAAATGACGTTCTAAAGAAAAAAAATTTTAAGGAAAAAATATATTGTCTCACACTGAGACTAACAATCCCCAAAAAGTCTGTAGCTATATTTAAGTCAAAGGTCAGTTCAGATGGAAATTTCAACCTATTTTTCAATTTCTAATCTTTTAAAAGGCCATGTGACTTAAAGCTATTCCTTTCGTACGGCAAGAAAATGGAAGCTCCTGAATGATGAGAGTAGATGATAATCATAATTATGATAAAAGCACCATCAATGTACTCTCCGGGAAGATATTTTATGACTTCAGAGCTTGGCACAAGAAATGAAGAGAGGAAAAAATGTGCTTGTTATACTTGTGTTAGGCATTTGAAGCCAATCATATGTCAGTGATACAAAATAGCATGTTAGAGGGTGTCAAATTCAGAAATCGATAAGAATCTCTCCCCTTTAATGGTACAAATTGAACACATGTTTCAAATGCTAGCAACAAGGGATGCATTTGCTTCTAATCAATAGGTACTTCAGTTAGTAACACATGCTGCTTTTTTAAGATATGTGAATTGTTTTCCAATTTACCCATTTGAATTAATCTTCTCTACTTAACATCCAGAGAATACAATGTAGGCCGTTCTTGAATTTATGACTCATAATATGCAAGAGACATTTTTGTCATTTGTATTTACTTGATTATGAAGAAATCACCGCAGGTAGTAATTCTTTCAAGGCCAAAGACCCTGTTGAGTGACTACCACTGGGTAGAGGTGATCTGAAACACATGAAAGCCTTAAACTCAAATTAATAACACTGGAGAGGGCCAAACAGGGTATCTCTGGCGGAGGAATCTCTTGCCCATTGTACTTTACTGAAAACAAGGGGATTAAATAGGGTTTACAAACTGGGTGTTGCAATTCCAGCCATTTTCCTGTGCTTCTCAAAATGCTGGCATTCAAGCTAATATTCTCCAGGCAGAAAGCTGAAATTTTATTTTCTGAGGAGTCTAAACTGCCCAAGGGAAGAGACCTAAAGATACTAAGAGTAGAAGTTCAGAGAAGAAAAAAAAAGGCCCAGTCAGATCACCCTCAGTAAAACTCACGGTTGACAAGCCCAGTCTGGACAAAGAACTTCAAATTACTTCTTTATTTTTTTTTCCAGTTAACTTCTTGATGCCCAGTTCTTGAAAGTGAGCAATCAGTTTAGGTCACCAGACAAATGAAGAATGTCTCAAATAATAAAAATCAGAGACCAAATAGACAAACACATTAACTTGGAGGAAACAAAGAACATGCAGGGAAAATAACACCCCTGGGGGAAAATAGCTAACATTTATATTCTCAAAGAGGTAAGAAGATTCTATATACAGATTCTATGTACATGAAATACAAACTTGACGCTATAAAATTGATGTTGATATTTTCTGATGTCCTTGACTGCAGCTTTGGATGTAGAAAAGACAATGCAAAAATTTACTTACTTTGATTTCAATATTTAGTTTCAATTTATTAATTATATTTTCAAAACTCTAATTTTTTCTTAAGTTTTTAAGGTCGGTTTGCTAATCTTGTTATTTAGTGTTTACATCCAGCAAATTATAACACTCAGTTTTAAGGGTTTTTAAATAATGTTTATGTTTTAAAATAATGTTTATTTCTATTTACAACTCAGTAATTAATTAAAACATCCTGAACTTTTCAAACTACAGTTACATTTTAGTTTTTTTCAATTATCTAATCTAACAGACAAAACGTTTCCACGAACTTAAATAATTCTTATAGAGATAATGTATCTGTTCTAGTTATCTATTACTATATAGCAAATAACTCTAAAGCTTGTTGCTTAAAATAATCATTATGCGCATGGAGTCTGTGGATCAAGAATTGGGAAAGGTAAAGCTGAGATGACTTTTCTCTCTTCTACAATGTCTGAGGGTCACAGCTAGGAAGGTTCAAAGGCTAGGGTAGGGGGTGGAGTGAAATGCACTGGGAGAAGAAATCACCTGGAGGCATTTTCACTCACATATCTGACTATTGATACCAGGTGTGAGTTGGGACCTCAACTGAAACACTATGGTCCTGAACACCTACACAGGACCTCTCTATGGTGGCCTGGGCTTCCTCACAGCGTGGCAGCCTCCAGCTTCTGACGTGGTGTCTCATGGCTCCAAAGGCAAATGAGAGAACCAGGGCAAAGCTGCATGACTTTTTCTAATCTAGCCTTAGAAATCATATAGCATCAATTCTGCTATTTTCTGTTGGTTGGCTAGTCACTAGGTCAGCCTGAATTCAGGGAAAGGACATAGACCCCACTTTTCAATAAGAGGAATGTCAAAAATTTGCAAATATATTTTAAAACCTATAAATTGAGCATAACCAAAGTTCTCTTAAATATACCACTAATGTACATAAATGTAGTAATACTTCACTTAAAATCATGTCTAAATTAATTATGTGTTTTATTGGAAATGCAGATTGTCACTCAAGTAACTTTATAAATACATGAGGTACCAAATGTCCATGAATTCCTTCTTAACACAAAAACAGAGTAGTTTTTCAGCCATAAAAAGGAACGAACTTGGGTCATTTGTAGAGACTTGGATGGATCTAGAGACTGTCATACAGAGTGAAGTCAGAAAGAGAAAAACAAATATCGTATATTAACGCATATATGTGGAACCTAGAAAAATGGTACAGATGAACTGGTTTTCAAGGCAGAAACAGAGACACAGATGTAGAGAACAAACATATGGACACCAAGGGGGGAAAGTGGTGGGGGAGAGGGGTGGTGGTGGGATGAATTGGGAGATTGGGGTTGACATATATACACTAATATGTATAAAATGGATAACTAATAAGAACCTGCTGTATAAAAAATAAAATTAAATTAAAAAAAAAACGTAGTTTTTTTCTCTTAAACCATTCTTTACTTAATTCTACATTGTACAGTTAAAATATTCATGCCCACTAAGAAGGAAAATACCATCCGGTTACTTAAAACTAGAGATTTTGGTAACTCAGACATATAGAGCGATATACTAAATCCTTTTTATAGTCCCGTGTCATGGTAAAATCGTTCTGAGACTCAATTTCCAATGTGTAGAGGTTCCCATACAGCACCAAGTAATGCTCCAGGCACTAGCTGAGTACTGTCAGGGAGGAAGAAATTTTCCTCTACCCTTCTAGGTTCTTCTGGCTGGTCTAAGAATTCAACTGATATGAGATAGATTAACAAGAGTAAATCAAACAGAAGTTTAATAATATGTGTGCATGGGAGAGACCCAGAAAAACTGAGTAATTTGCCAAAATGGCCAAAGCCCTCACTTTAAATACCATCCTCAGCTAAAGACAAAACAGGATGCTGAGGGCAGGGAGGCAGTTATAGGAGGTTACCAGGAAAAGCACAGTAAAGAAGGGTAAGCTTATTGTGCATATTTAAGTCTTTGCCTTTTCCATTCATAATTTTCTAGAGATTTGGTCATCTTCCTCCTCCTGGCACAGTGAGGGAGACACCCTTACAAATGAAGATTTCCTTTAAAAATGTAAATGTTTCTTACAAGAGGGTAACTCTTACTTGGTTTTCAGAGTTTTTCCCATGACTGCTGTTTCTTAGAAAATAACCAGCTTAAAATAATTACCATCCCAAAGAGGCAACCTTTGGGGGACAAATTTTGCTCCCCTACAGTATCCTACAATTCAATTCAATTCTGACATTTCCTGGATAGAGATTCCACAGGTTGAGGGCTCAGCCCTACAAGACTGCCCCCAGCTCCCCCTTTAGATACTGAGTCACAAGTCCAGGTTATTACCTCTACTTATCACCGACTCGCTATAAAGCAGAGGTTCCAAGGACAGGACGCCTCTTCAGTCTTGATTAATTTGCTAGAGCAGCTCACAGAACTCAGAAAAACATTTTACTTATTAGATTTCCAGTTTATTATAAAAGATACAACACAAGAACAGCCAGATGGAAGAGGTAAATAGGACAAGGTATGGGGAAGGGGCACAGAGCTACCATGCTCCCTCCAGGTGTGCCATTTTCCCTGAATCTCCCTCCATGCATCCACCAACCCTGAAGTTCTCTGAACCTTGTCTTTGGGGGTATTACGGAGGCTTCATTACACAGGCATGACTTATTAAATCATTGGCCATTGATGACTGATTCAACCTCCAGCTCCTCTCTCTTCTCTGGAGGTCAGGGGAACGCGACTGAAAATTCCAACCCTCTAATCACATGGTTGGTTCCTCTGGTGACCAGCCCCTTATGCTTAGGTGATCTAGGGGCATTACAAAACTCACCTAATTAACATAACAAAAGACACCTTTATCATTCTCATCACTTAAGAAATTCCAAGGGTTTTAGGAGCTCTTTGTCCCGGAAACAGGGACAAAGACAAGATATATATTTTTTTTACTATAAGTCACAATATCACACATGGCCTACCAAATTGAAAAAGGAATTGGTCTCCCAGAATGTAGACCACTACATTCAAGCTAGTCTCACTATTAGTTTAAGACTGCCATACACACCCATTATGAGTACTTGACTGATCTTTCATTTCTTTGACAATGTACACTAATTTTTTTTCTAAATTTAAAGACCTCTGAAATAAGATACGTAAACATATTTTCTAATAATGAAGATCTTTGTATATCATGGTAATCCAATGATATGTAAATGTATTTTTTATTTAATGATAAAGACCTTTGAACCTGAGGGTCCTAAGATACATAAATGTATTTCCTATCTAACAAGACCTGTGCAATTGAATAAGACCTTGCACTGTCAGATTCTTAGCACCATACCACTCTTAACTATTTAAAATGATGTTGAATTTACATGGCTAGGTCTTACGTGCTATAATAACTCATAAGGTCATTCATTCTACTAACAATTCAGAAAATAAAAGATTCAACATGTGATAGTAAGAAGAAAAAATTAAATACAAGCCTAGAAAGATAAAAATTGAGGAAATCTACCAGAAAGCAGACCAAAAGATGAAAAGAGATAAAATTTAGAAATAAACATTAGATAATTAAAAGACCAGTCAAGACGTTCCGACATTCAATGTTCCAAAAAGAGAAAAAGGTTGAAATCATCAATGAAATAGTTTAAAAAATTTTCCAGAACGGAGGTACAGAAGCTTCCAGTTTCAACAGGCTCTAATGATAAAGAGCACAATGGGCAAAAACAAACATACATAAAGGCATGTTAACAGGAATTTTCAGAAAAGTGAAAAATAAACATTTTAAGGGCACTAAATAAAGGAAAAATTCCTAGAGAGAGAAAAATCAAGTTCTAAAATGTCAAAAAAAACAAATAGTGACAGAGATCTCAATAGCAACATTGAACACTAGAAGTTAATGAAACAATGCTTTCCAAATTGAGAGAAAATAATTTATGACATAGAATTCTCTACCTAAGCAAATTGTCAACCTGCTATGAAGTAGAATAACAAAATTATAAGATAGGCAAGCGCTCAAAAAATGTATCACCTAAGCACTCTAAGGAATTTACTGGAAGGTATGGTTTATCCACACAAGAAAGTAAATCAAATAGAGAATGATATGAGATCCAGGAAGTGGAAGGCAATGAAAGAGAAAGGTGAAAGAATGATGGTGAATTAAGTTCTCAGGATCAGTGATGTACAGCAGGCCCAAGAAATAACCTGTATAAATTGGTGGAGTCCAAAGAGTTCTGAGAGAGAGGTCTCCAAGGAAAGGAAATTAATAGAATTCTTGACGGACTTGAATGTGTTCAAAGATTTACAGACCTGGGAGCACGTTGGTAATGGGAAGGAAGAAATTTTTCTCTACCCTTCTAGGTTCTTCTGGCTTTTCTAAGAATTAAATTGACATGAGACAGATTAACAGGAGAAAAATCAAAGTTTAGTAACATGTATACATGGGAGAGACCCAGAAAAACTGACTAACTCGCCAAAAATGGCCGAAACCCTCACCCTAAATACCACCTTCAGCTAAAGACAAAAGAAGATGTTTGGGGGTAGTGGTTTGGGACTTCAAAGGGGAGGAAGACAATTCACATGAAAATGAAAAAGCAAATGTTTGGCAAGCAAATGTTTGTTGGGCCATGCAGAGACAATGGGACAGACTGGAGTCTGATCTCTAGGCCCTGCTGAGTTTCCCCAAGACACCTATCCCATATTCTTTGCAGGTATCTCTGGTGATCTATTCCAGGAACAGGACCTCTGTCTAAATTCTTTAGGCAGTTAGGGGGAAGGTCAATGTTTCTTCCTGAGTCTTTTGGACCTTGATTGTTTTTCAGCTCAAAATAATCTACATGCTGGGCTTCCCTGGTGGCGCTGTGGTTAAGAATTTGCCAGCCAATACAGGGGACACGGGTTCAAGCTCTGCTCTGGGAAGATCCCACATGCCGTGGAGCAACTAAGCCCGTACACCACAACTACTGAGCCTGCGCTCTAGAGCCCATGCACCACAACTACTGAAGCCCATGCGCCTAGAGCCCATGCTCCACAACAAGAGAAGCCACCGCAATAAGAAGCCCATGCACCGCAATGAAGAGTAGCCCCTGCTTGCCACAACTAGAGAAAAGCCCACACACAGCAACGAAGACCCAATGCAGCCAAAAATAAATAAATATATTTTTAAAAATAAATTAATTAATTAAAAATAATCTACATGCCAAAGAGACATTTAGGGGTGGCAAATCTTGCTACCCTACATTGGGAATAAATTAGTGAGTGTTAAGTACATTTTAAAAATTAGACCCTAGAAAAACACAAAAATAAGATATTTATCAACTTCAAAGAAACAAAAAGGTACAGATGAAGGAAAATTATGAATAATAATGATCTGAATTCTGAATATTGACTTAAACTTGTTATAACTGTATTAGAAAGATAGGCAGAATAGAGGAAGAGAGGGTGCATATGTGATGGAGGAAGGTGAGGTGGTGAAAGAGAACAAGATCCTCATCCTGCAAGTGGGAAGCCAATTAATAAATAAAATTTTTAAATCCAGAAAAAAAATATAGTCACACTACTTGCATGTATGCCATATCTCCCTATACTATTTGAGTACATGGAGGAAAATCCCACAAGAATCAACTAAATATGTTGAAATGATTGTTTCTGGGTAGTAGTAAATGGTAGGGGAGAGAAACTATTCATAATAAACATTATGGGATAACAGTGTATAATAAACATTATATAATAATATGCAGTAAACATTATGGAAATGTATCACTTTAAAATCATATACATGTTGTAGAAGCAGAATTCTAAGATGTCCCCCAGGACCTCTTCTCCCCAGCGTTACACACTATATAATCCCCTCCTTTGAGTGTGGTCAGAACCTATGACTTACTTCTAGCCAATAGACCATGGCAAAGGTGATGGGATGTCACTTCCTTGATTATGTTACATTATTTAAGACTCAGTCTTAAGGCTGGAGAAAGGAGCTCTGTTGTTGACCTCAAAGAAGCAAGCATGTTGGAGAAGCCCTTGTGACAACAAACCACAGGCTACCTCCAGGACCTGAGGGCAACCTCCAGCGAGCAACCAGCAAAAAGCTGGGGTCCTCAGTCACAAAGCTACAAGGAAATGAATTCTACCAACAATCTGAATGAGCTTGAACTTGGTTTACTCACCCATGTCTGGACCATTTCATGTTTTGTCTCTCAGTGGAAATAACCAACAAAACGACTAGCATCAGTCCAAAACGTACAACTGAATGGATCCTCCTGACAGGGACCCAGGTCATTAGCTCTTCCAGGACTACTCCTAGACCCTGAAAACAGAGTTCTTTGTTTGCATTCTTTATTTTGTGAACAACTATTTTAAAAAATATTTCCTTCTTCTCCAGGAACTTATAATCACAGTGATGACTGAAGAGCAGCAGAATTTGTCACCCCAAAATATGCCTCCTCACAAAGATTATTTTAGGCTTCTTATTGAAATGGAGCAGGACCCTATGGGGCCCTGGGTACGAATCCGTTATGTGTCCCCATTTCTTGTTGGTAAGAAATAGGCTTCATTCAGGCTCCTTGACCTTTCCTGAGTTCCAAAGGGCAGATTCAAAGAGTTGCTTATCAGGGAAGGGAGGGAATGCAGAAACAAAGGAGGAGCAGCCAAGAAACAATTAGTGCAGCCATGGGGCAGAGTCCTGGCTCCTCCTCAAGGAATATACATAACCAAATACCTTTGAGTTCTTCTGCAGGAACTAAGGCCCCCACCCAGGGTGAGGATGGTAACTTTTGGCTGAGCATAAGATTCCTGGAACACTGCCCTCTTACCTCACCATCAACCAATCAGAAGAAAGTCTGCACACAGTGGAAGATAACGAAGACTGAACTCCTCCCTAAATGATTCTCCTTTTTTAAAAATTTTCATGGTCAAGTAGACTCTTTGGGGTTGGTATTTGGACATGAGTCTGCCTTCTCCCCAGATTGCAGGCCTTCTAAATAAAGCAACTTTTCTTTTCCAACCAACACTCATCTCTCAAGTGTTAGCTTTCGAGCAGCGAGCAGCTGAACCTGAGTTCAGTAACATTTTTAAGAAACAGCAGACATAAGAAAAGTTCTGAAAACTCAGTAGAAATTACCCTTTTGTAAGAGGCATTTACACTTGTAAGAGAAATCTCCATTTGTAAGAGTGTCTCCCTCTTTGTACCAGGAAGAGGAGGATGACTCAAAATCTCTAGAAACTCTTGAAGGCAAGGACTTATGTCCGCGTAACAACCATACCCTCGTTTACTGTGCTTTGCTCCATAACCTCCCATAACGGGCCCCCTCCCCCAGCCCTCAACATCTATCTTTTGTCTTTAGCTGGAGATGGTATTTAAGGTGATGATTAGATGGTATTTGAGGTGATGGCTTGGACCATTTCTGGGAATTTCTGTCTTCCTGGGTATTTCCTATGTATATAGGAGGTACACGTTACTAAACTTCTGCTTGTTTTTCTCCTGTTAATTTGTCTTTTATTACAGGAGGTCTCAGCCAAGAACCTGGAAGAGTAGAGGGAAAATTATTTTTCCTCCCCTACATAGTCCTACAGTGAAAAAAGAATGGAGACTAGGAGGCAGTTAGCTGATTTTCTAGGCAAAAGAAGATAGTGCCTGAAGTAAGATGGCAACAGTGTGACAGGAACAGAGAGAAACAAATAAAAATGTTATTTCTAAGAAATAAATGGATAGAATTTTGATTCAATAAAACAAGAAAAACGTTCCTTAAAATTAAAGTCAAGGATAAGAAATGAGGTTCTCAATCCCAGATGTTTTGCATCTCCCTCCCATCTCACAGACTATCAATAAAGAATAAATGGATTTAGATAAGTAAATAAAGAAAATATTGTACTCTGTAACTTGGGGGTGTTGCGGGGGAGCGTTGAGCTCTGCCTGCACAGAGATGCTGTTCTATTTTTTTTAAATATTTATATTTTATTAATTTTTTTATACAGCAGGTTCTTATTAGTTATTGATTTTATACATATTAGTGTATACATGTCAACCCCAATCTCCCAATTCATCCCCCCACCCCCCCCACCACACACACCCCCACCCCCGCCACTTACCCCCCTTGGTATCCATACAGAGATGCAGTTACTATTAATGCATTTTAAGAGATAAAAGGCATCCTACAGGGCATCTCTGGAAATTCTTCCCCCCCCTGATTTCCAGGCAAAGGCATTTATACACGGATGGTTTCCCTTGAGCATTCTTTCTGGTGATGGAAATCCACAGTCAGTTTTCTCATTGAAAGCAGACTTTCCCCAAGGCCACATACATCTAGCCTGCTAGTCTGAAGGCTGCCGCCAACCACTCACTCTCCCTACCTCTAAAATGCCTTCTCTAAACCAGTTTCATCTGGGGGAAGGAAGAGAACAGTACTTGAGCACAAAAGCTTCACAGAAGAAATACCACTTACAGCTGACTGAGTCATTTTGCATATGTGCATCTGCCCCAAATTAGAAATACTTGTGAATGGAATACCACAAATGTCTTTGAAGTTCATTACTGTTAAGAGTTATGCACTAAGGGGGCCTTTTCCTTGTTTACATAGCATGTTATGGTCTCACAGAGACTGAGGGAAGTGGAGTAACCACTCTGGTTTACATTATAGGATGGTTCGCAGAGATGAAAGGATTTCGTGCACTGAGTCTTACCACCTGTGTTATTACCACCAGGGCAGATATCGCAAGGAGTAAATCAAGTTAATCTGCCAGAGCCTTGGGTTATGTATGTAGGGATTATTACACAAGATAATTTCACGTTCCCGGGAAGGTTCAAGTTTGCAGAGGACTGGATGACCTCTTTGCCTATTCCAAATCTATGGTTTTTATAAGGTCTTTGCCGTATTTTCTCTCTTTCTCCTTTGGTAAGAGTTTAATAATGTCTCTATGTTTATTTAATGAACAGTTTTCTTACATTTAGTATAAAAAGTATACTGTGAATCTGTAATTGGGAAGATCTCAACAGAAAAGGAGATCACCACAGTCTAGGAGAGAATGACCAACTCACACGTCAGGTAAGGCAAGAAAATAGGGATTTAAAGACACTTGATATTTAATTGTTTTAAACACCATGCAGGCCAAACAAAACTGCACACAGGTGACACTGTGTTTAATGAGCCTATAGGTGTAAAAACTATGGAACCAGAGCAGAGGGTTCTGGAGAAAAAGAGAAAAAGTTATGGAGAAAAAGGAGAAAAAGTTATGAGAGAAACATAGGTGAATCCAAAGAGATTTTGTACATACCCCTACCAGGATTGGGTTTCATCATTTTGTTGTTGTTGTTACAATGGAGCTGGGAAGCACACATTTTTAAGGACATTTGTAGGGACTTCCCTGGCGGTCCAGTGGTTGACTTGGCGTTTTCACTGCAGGGGGCCCGGGTTCAATCTCTGGTCAGGGAACTGAGATCCCACAGGCCCCACAGTGTGGTCACCAAAAAAAAAAAAGACATTTGTAGTGATGACACTCCGAACTTATGTTTTTAATCCAATCTCATCTTTAAAACCTTCCACAATAGTCCTCATCCTCTACCCTTTAAATATATTTACAGCTCTCTGTGGAACCCCTCAATGACCAATTTTATCTGAGTAAATCAACAATTTCTCCAATTTAGTAGAAAGTCCTCTCCTCTTGAAAGCATAGCAGAAGAGCTCCTCTGAGCTCCCAGGTATGCTTTCCTAGCCTAGAAAGCTGCCTTAAATATAGTGTGTGTTTCCCCTAAAGGTTTTGCAAAAGTTGACAGTCTTCTTAGGACCCCCTTTCCGTCTTAAACTTTTTTCCACCAAGCTACCCACAAAAATTAATAAGCATCCTTGGGGTATTTATGTGAAGCTCTAAGCAGAGCATAATTAAAAACCTTTGACATTTACTTTTTATTTTATTTGACGTTTAGAGAAAAATTCAACTCAGTTTTTCTCTCTAGTCCCTAATATGTTTTTATTACTGACATTCTCAACTGGTAGGTATAAGGATTGCCATAGATCTCTAAGGAGACAAAGCAAAAGTTGGTATCTGGTGGCATGGTGGCAGGGGAAAGGGGTAGGAAGTGGGGACAGGAAGAAAGAAGTGAGCAGTGTGAAAATTCATCCAGAGATAAACCATGGGAAGAACTGGAAAATGTTCACATAACTCATACTTTTCTGAAAAGCTTAAAATTAGGCATGATTTATGATATAATATTGTCCAAAAAAGTTGCAAACAGATCCAGTCCCACATGTTGATTTAACCCCTTTAACTGCCTCAATTGCACTGCATTCCCTTTATTAAGTCAGGCTACCTCCTACTTGCATTGTATTATTTCAAAATATAATTTTCATTAAGTTAGAGACATGATTCTCAAACAAATATTAGGGAGCACTTGTCAACAATGTATTTACCTCATTAATAAGAAAGCCAGCAGGATGACAAAGCTAATTGAAAGATAGGGGAAACTGCTATATAGAGAGTCAATAAAAGAAAGAATGAAATAGGATTTCTAGGAAAAGATGCAAAAATCACAGCCTTTGCTGTTATCATGTCTACAAGACAGAAATCATTTGCATCTCTAACTAAGAAAAGTCATTTGCAATTTTTCAGTCTTCTATAAGGTAATATCTAACTTTACTGAGTTTGGATCCTAATCAGTAATAAGGTGGGCAATGTTAGATCATCTACCAGCACTTCAGAAACTTGAGAATGCATCAAAATCACCTGGAGAGCTTGTTAAGCCAGATGGCTAGGCCCCCAGCCCCAAAGTTTCTGATTCAGTAGGTTTGGGGTGGCCCCTAAGAATAGGCATTTCTAACAAGTTCCAGGTGATGCTTCTGTTGCTGGTCCAGGGACCATACTTTGAGAGCCACTGCTCTAGTTTCACACTAACAAGACTTGTAGTAATATTTCTGCATTATTTTCAAGTGTCATATATGTCAGGATAAACTCTGAAGGACTTTGAAATAGATCATTAAGATTATTAGATATCTTCCATGGAAAACTAGGCTTCTTCTAATTCTTGATTTTCTGAATCCTTGGGGTTTATACCCTTCATTGTTTTTGAGATACTTTAGAATTCTGTAATTTGTAGAAAACAAATAGCTATGCAAATGAGTCTTGTCCATAGACATGCAAATTAGTTCTGTCCAGGAGAAGGACAATTGATTTCCCTCCCCAACCTTCACTCCGAATGCTTCTGTAAAAAAGCCATTTTTGCATTTATTTGCAAATTCATTTTCAGTACTAGTTATTTATATGTATATATACATATTATGTGGTTCTTTGCACTTTCCTTTGAACTTCTTGTCACATTTTATTGGTTTCTTCAATTAATGAGTTAATTAAAATCTTTGGCACATGTTTATTTCATATTTGGATGAGTCATGATTAATACCCTTTACAAAATTATCCTTTAACAGATACTTTTTCTTAAAAATAATTCCCAAGTTTGAAATTTCGCATTTCGTTGAAACTATTTTCATGGCAAGCAAATGAATGTCTTCCTCCAGTAGAGCTGGTTTGCGGGTTTTGGACTTCCTAACATTTAATATTTAACAGTTTTCAAAATTTAGTCTGCTGGGCCACTGACCAGACTGGGATCCTATGGATTTCAGCTGCCTCTTTCCTTTAACAATAACACAGCTGCTCTTACTTTTTTAATCCTTCTTCACTGTCATCATTTATCTAACAGTGAATTCATATTTGTTCCTTTCAAGTTGTATTATTCAGAGGTATAGTTTGGCCATTTCTATTATTCAGGGTGTTGACCTCAGCCCTTAATTAACAACAGCAAAACCACAAAATGTTTGCTACCTGTTTCCAAGCCTGGAAACTCTTAGTCAAACATCTGGAGTGTGAGGAGGAGGTAGATTTTTATGCCAACTTAGAATCCTTTGAATTTCTAGGGTCAGCAGGAAATCTTAGCTGCCTGGTGGGGTCACAAACAGATATTCTAAACTCTAAGTTCATGACCCTGGATGCTGCCCAGCTTCTAATCTGAATTGCTTCCTTCCAATAGAGCATCTGTGTTCTATAAGAGGAGCTTGGATTCTCCCCACTGCCCGGAAGAAGCCCTTCCTGGGCCCCTCAGCTCTGGAATTTATAAGAGACTCCGGTTAGACTCTCACAATTCAGCTCTTACTCCACCCACTCTGAGTGAGTGCATTTGGAAGACGGTGGTAACACCCAGTTTTTCCCAGAAACTAGTGTTCATTTCCCTCATGACTATAGAATGTTGTAGGGTATGTTATGAGGAATATGGAGGTCAGGCTGAGTTCACTCCATGTAATAACTTTATGCCAAAGAGGAAATAATACCGCTCATTTCTCCTGGGTGTAGAAAACTAAGGCCCTGAATTTTTTAGCTCATTATTTTCCCCATGTTGGCTCTTCCAGATTAGCATTAGTCTTTCTATGCCAAGTACTTATGTTTTCATAGAAAATACACTTAGGATGCCATATTTTAAACAACCTTAAGATATTTTTCAAAAGAGGCCATGGATCACCCTAAAATTTTATTTATGCAGAACTTTTCTCTCAACATTTCCCTAGCATTCAAGAGTTCCTAACAGTAGGCAGGAGGCCCATCTTCTGACTTATCATCTCAGTATTCCTTTGCCAATTTTCTCTATGCAATCAACAAAAGGAAAATATCATGACAAAGATATCTTGCACTGATTTCCTCAATTTAAGTGAAAATTGGGGAATGGAGGTATGATTTAAATACCAGAACATGCCCCCAATCTTTTAGTTAACGTGGGATCACCTTGGCCTTTTAGGTCAATAGAAATATCACTTCAAACATCATATTTGCAGAATGGGAGGGAGAAGGTTGCCAGAAAAAAATGCAGAATACTTGTCCAGTCCTAAATATTGCCAGGCACTTACTTATACTAAAAACTTACTCACTGTTTAAACAAATTTAATTGGACAATCAACAGAAGAATGGATAAAGAAGATGTGGTACATATATACAATGGCATATTACTCAGCCATTAAAAAGAATGAAATAAAGGAGATTGGTTCAAGATGGCAGAGTAGAAGGACATGCTCTCACTCCCTCTTTCGAGAACACCGGAATCACAACTAACTGCTGAACAATCATTGACAGGAAGACACTGGAACTCACCAAAAAAGATACCCCACAGCAAAGACAAAGGAGAAGCCGCAGTGAGACGGTAAGAGGGGCTCTATCACAATAAAATCAAATCCCATAACTGCTGGGTGGGTGACTCACAAACTGGAGAAAACTTATACCACAGAAGTCCACCCACTGGAGTGAAGGTTCTGAGCCACACATCAGGCTTCCCAACCTGAGGATCTGGCAACGGGAGGAGAAATTCCTAGAGAAGCAGACTTTGAAGGCTAGCGGGATTTGATTGCAGGACTTCAGCAGGACTGCGGGAAACAGAGACTCCACTCTTGGAGGGCACACACAAAGTAGCGTGTGCATCGGGATCCAGGCGAAGGAGCAGTGACCCCATAGGAGACTGAAACAAATCCACCTGCTAATGTTGGAGGGTCTCCTGCAGCTGCGGGGGGGCAGCTGTGGCTCACCAAGGGACAAGGACACTGGCAGCAGAAGTTCTGGGAAGTACTCCTTGGTGAGAGCCCTCCCAGAGTCCGCCATTAGCCCCACCAAAGAGCCCGGGTAGGCTCCAATGTTGGGTTGCCTCAAGCCAAACAACTAACAGGGAGGGAACCCAGCCCCACCCATCAGCAGACAAGCGGATTAAAGTTTCACTGAGCTCTGCCCACCAGAGCAACAGCCAGTTCTAACCAACACCAGTCCCTCCCATCAGGAAACTTCCACAAGCCTCTTAGGTAGCCTCATCCACCAGAGGGCAGACAGCAGAAGCAAGAACTATAATCCTGCAGCCTGTGGAACAAAAACCACAACACAGAAAGATAGACAAGATAAAAAGGCAGAGGACTATATACCAGATGAAGGAACAAGATAAAACCCCAGAAAAACAACTAAATGAAATGGAGATAGGCAATCCTCCAGAAAAAGAATTCAGAGTAATGACAGTGAAGATGATACAGGACCTCGGAAAAAGAATGGAGGCAAAGGTCGAGAAGATGCAAGAAATGTTTAACAAAGACCTAGAAGAATTAAAGAACAAACAAACAGACATGAACTGTGCAATAACTGAAATGAAAAATACACTAGAAGGAAGCAATAGCAGAATAACTGAGGCAGAAGAAAGGATAAGTGACCTGGAAGACAGAATGGTGGAATTCACTGCTGAGGAACAGAATAAAGAAAAAAGAATGAAAAGAAATGAAGACAGCCTAAGAGACCTCTGGGACAACATTAAATGGAACAACATTTGCATTATAGGGGTCCCAGAAGGAGAAGAGAGAGAGAAAGGACAATAAAATATTTGAAGAGATTATAGTCGAAAACTTCCCTAACATGGGAAAGGAAATAGCCACCCAAGCCCAGGAAGCAAAGAGAGTCCCATACAGGATAAACCCAAGGAGAAACATGCCAAGACACATAGTAATCAAATTGGCAAAAATTAAAGGCAAAGAAAAATTATTGAAAGCAGCAAGGGAAAAACGACAAATAACATACAAGGGAACTGCCATAAGGTTAACAACTGATTTCTCAGCAGAAACTCTACAAACCAGAAGGGAGCGGCATGATATACTTAAAGTGATGAAAGGGAAAAAACTACAACCAAGATTACTCTACCCGGCAACTATCTCGTTCAGATTCGACGGAGAAATCAAAAGCTTTACAGACAAGCAAAAGCTAAGAGAATTCAGCACCAACAAACCAGCTCTACAACAAATGCTAAAGGACCTTCTCTAAGTTGGAAACACAAGAGAAGAAAGGGACCTACAAAAACAAATCCAAAACAAGTAAGAAAATGGTCACAGGAACATACATATCAATAATTACCTTAAATGTGAATGGATTAAATGCTCCAAACAAAAGACACAGGTTTGAGGCTTCCCTGGTGGCGCAGTGGTTGAGAGTCCACCTGCCAATGCAGGGGACACGAGTTCGTGCCCCAGTCCAGGAAGATCCCACATGCCGTGAAGCGGCTGGGCCTGTGAGCCATGGCCACTGAGCCTGCGCATCTGGAGCTTGTGCTCTGCAACGGGAGAGACCACAACAGTGAGAGGCCCGCATACTGAAAAAAAAAAAAAAAAAAGGCTTGCTGAATGGATATAAAAACAAGACCCATATATATGCTGTCTACAAGAGACCCAGTTCAGACCTAGGGACACATACACACTGAAAGTGAGGGGATGGAAAAAGATATTCCATGCAAATGGAAATCACAAGAAAGCTGGAGTAGCAATACTCATATCAGATAAAATAGACTTTAAAATAAAGAATGTTACAAGACACAAGGAAGGACACTACATAATGATCAAGGGATCAATCCAAGTAGAAGATATAATAATTATAAATATATATGCACCCAACATAGGAGCATCTCAATACATAAGGCAACTGCTAACAGCTATAAAAGAGGAAATCTACAGTAACACAGTAATGGCGGGACTTTAACACCTCACTTACACCAATGGACAGATCATCCAAACAGAAAATTAATAAGGAAACACAAGCTTTAAATGACACAATAGAACAGACAGAATTAATTGATATTTATAGGACATTCCATCCATAAACAGCAGATTATACTTTCTTCTCAAGTGTGCAAGGAAGATTCTCCAGGATAGATCACATCTTGGGTCACAAATCAAGCCTCAGTACATTTAAGAAAACTGAAATCATATCAAGCATCTTTTCTGACCACAACACTATGAGATTAGAAATCAATTACAGGGAAAAAAACGTAAAAAACACAAACACATGGAGGCTAAACACTACGTTACTAAATAATGAAGATATCACTGAAGAAATCAAAGAGAAAATCAAAAAATACCTAGAGACAAATGACAATGAAAACATGACAATCCAAAACCTACGGGAAGCAGCAAAAGCAGTTTTAAGAGTGAAGTTTATAGCTATACAAGCCGACCTCAAGAAACAAGAAAAATCTCAAATAAATAATCTAACCTTACACCTAAAGGAACTAGAGAAAGAAGAACAAACAAAACACAAAGTTAGCAGAAGGAAAGAGATCATAAAGATCAGAGCAGAAATAAATGAAATAGAAGCAAAGAAAACAATAGCAAAGATCAATTAAACTAAAAGCTTGTTCTTTGAGAAGATAAACAAAATTGATAAACCATTAGCCAGACTCATCTAGAAAAAGAGGAAAAGGACTCAAATCAATAAAATTGGAAATGAAAAAGGAGCAGTTAAAAGAGACATGGCAGAAATACAAAGCATCCTAAGAGACAACTACAAGCAACTCTATGCCAATAAAATGGACAACCTGGAAGAAATGGACAAATTCTTAGAAAGGTAGAACCTTCCAAGACTGAACCAGGAAGAAATAGAAAATATGAACAGACTAATCAAAAGTAATGAAATTGCAACTGTGATTAAAAATCTTCCAACAAACAAAAGTCCAGGACCAGATGGCTTCACAGGCGAATTCTATCAAAAATTTAGAGAAGAGCTAACACCTATCCTTCTGAAACTCTTCCAAAATATAGCAGAGGGAGGAACACTCCCAAACCCATTCTACGAGGCCACCATCACCTTGATACCAAAACCAGACAAATATACTACAAAAAAAGAAAAGTACAGACTAATATCACTGATGAATATAGATGCAAAAATCCTCAACAAAATACTAGCAAACAGAATCCAACAACATATTAAAAGGATCATACACCATGATCAAGTGGGATTTATCGCAGAGATGCAAGGATTCTTCAATATACGCAAATCAATCAGTGTGATATACCATATTAACAAATTGAAGAATAAAAACCATATGATCATCTCAATAGATGCAGAAACAGCTTTTGAAATTCAACACCCATTTATGATAAAAATTCTCCAGAAAGTGGGCACAGAGGGAACCTACTTTAACATAATAAAGGCCATATATGACAGACCCACAGCAAACATCATTCTCAATCGTGAAAAACTGAAAGCATTTCTGCTAAGTTCAGGAATAAGACAAGGATGTCCACTATAATCACTATTATTCAACATAGTTTTGGAAGTCCTAGACACGGCAATGAGAGAAAAAAAGGAAATAAAAGGAATAAAAATTGGAAAAGAAGCAGTAAAACTGTCACTGTTTGCAGATGACACGCTACTATACATAGAGAATCCTAAAGATGCCACCAGAAAACTACTAGAGCTAATCAATGAATTTGGTAAAGTTGCAGGATACAAAATTTCTGCACAGAAGTCTCTTGCATTCCTATACACTAATGATGAAAAATCTGAAAGAGAAATTAAGGAAACACTCCCATTTACCATTGCAACAAAAAGAATAAAATACCTAGGAATAAACCTACCTAGGGAGACAAAGGACCTGTATGCAGAAAACTATAAGACACTGATGAAAGAAATTAAAGATGATACCAACAGATGTTCTTGGATTGGAAGAATCAATATTGTGAAAATGACTATACTACCCAAAGCAATCTACAGATTCAATGCAATCCCTATCAACTTATCAATGGCAATTTTTACAGAACTAGAACAAAAAATCTTAAAATTTGTATGGAGACACAAAAGACCCCGAATAGCCAAAGCAGTCTTGAGGGAAAAATACGGAGCTGGAGGAATCAGACTCCCTGACTTCAGACTATACTACAAAGCTACAGTAATCAAGACAATATGGTACTGGCACAAAAACAGAAATATAGATCAATGGAACAGGATAGAAAGCCCAGAGATAAACCCACGCACCTATGGTAACTAATCTATGACAAAGGAGGCAAGGATATACAATGGAGAAAAGACAGTCTCTTCAATAAGTGGTGCTGGGAAAACTGGATAGCTGCATGTAAAAGACTGAAATTAGAACACTCCCTAACACCATACACAAAAATAAACTCAAAATGGATTAGAGACCTAAATGTAAGACTGGGCACTATAAAACTCTTAGAGGAAACTTAGGAAGAACACTCTTTGACATAAATCACAGCAAGATATTTTTTGATCCACCTCCTAAAGTAATGCAAATAAAAACAAAAGTAAACAAATGGGACCTAATGAAACTTCAAAGCTTTTGCACTGCAAAGGAAACCATAAACAAGATGAAAAGACAACCCTCAGAATGGGAGAAAATATTTGCAAATGAATCATCGGACAAAGGATTAATCTCCAAAATATATAAACAGCTCAGGCAGCTCAATATTAAAAAAACAAACGACCCAATCCAAAAATGGGCAGAAGACCTAAATAGACATTTCTCCAAAGAAGACATACAGATGGCCAAGAAGAATATGAAAAGCTGCTCAGCATCACTAATTATTAGAGAAATGCAAATCAAAACTACAATGAGGTATCACCTCACACCAGTTAGAATAGACATCATCAGAAAGTCTACAAACAACAAATGCTGGAGAGGGTGTAGAGAAAAGGGAACTCTCTTGCACTGTTGGTGGAAATGTAAATTGATACAGCCACTATGGAGAACAGTATGGAGGTTCCTTAAAAAAGTAAAAATAGAATTACCATATGACTCAGCAATCCCACCACTGGGCATATACCCAGAGAGAACCATAATTCAAAAAGACACATGCACCCCATATTCATTGCAGCACTATTTACAATAAGCAGGTTATGGAAGCAACCTAAATGCCCATCGACAGACAAATGGGTAAAGAAGATATGGTACATATATGTAATGGAATATTACTCAGCCATAAAAAGGAACGAACTTGGGTCATTTGCAGAGACATGGATGCATCTGAAGACTGTTAGAGTGAAGTAAGTCAGAAAGAAAAAAACAAATATCATATATTAACACATATATGGGGAACCGAGAAAATGGTACAGATGGACCAGTTTGCAGGGCAGAAACTGAGACACAGAAGTAGAGAAAAAAAACATATCAACACGAAGGGGGGAAAGCCGCGGGGGGTGGTGGTGGTGGTGTGATGAATCGGGAGATTGGGATGACATGTATACACTAATGTGTATAAAATGGATGACTAATAAGAAAAAAAAGAAATAATAAACATAAAAAAAAGAAGAATGAAATAATGGCATTTGCAGCAACATGGATGGACCTGGAGATTATCATACTAAGTGAAGTAAGTCAGACAGAGAAAGACAAATATCATATGATATCACTTATATGCAGAATCTAAAAAAAAAAGAAAAAAGATACAAACTTATTTACAAAACAAAAACAGACTCACAGACTTAGAGAATGAACTTATGGTTATGGGGGTGGTGTTGGTGGGGCAGAGGGACAGATTGGGAGTTTGGGATCGACATATACACACTGCTATTTTAAAACAGAAAAGCAACAGGGACCTACTCTATAGCACAGGGAACTCTGCTCAATACTCTGTAATAACCTAAATGGAAAAAGAATTTGAAAAAGAATAGATACATACATATGTGTAATTGAATCACTCTGCTGTACACCTGAAACTAACACAACATTGTTAATCAACTTTACTCCACTATAAAATAAAAATTAAAAAAACAAATTTAGTTGGACATCCTGTATTTTGTTTGCTAAATCTGGAAACCTTAGGAGGGGGTAACTCATTGCCCTGATACATATGGAGATCCTTGGGGAGAGGGAGAGCCCACGTCGTATTGCAGGTGACCTAGGCTCCGAGCTACTGATTTTGCTGCATTCTCAGGCTCACTTCTCTCTTCTCTTTCATTGACCCAAACACTAGACACAGTCAACCTTCCTTGATTTTTCCAAATCTCCACTCAATGCAAATTAAGTTTTTACTGAATATTCAGAGGTGCAAAGAGAAGTGGCTAAAACCTCAGAAAATCATAGTCGTTTTTCAGTCATGCTCATCACTACTGTTATCTCCTTTCCAGTGGATTCAGCTTCCTAATGAGTTTGTGGGCCACATCTCTGCCCCTCAGTCACAGCTCAGGTGTCCCAGCTCCCCCCCCCCCCATTCCTGTATATTACTTACTGAAGAACAGTCTGGAGCTAAGCTAACACCAGGCCCACTAGGTGTGCCCCGAAGCCCTCCTCTACAATGGGAAGCGTGCCTAAAGGAAGGGCAGCCACTCCTGAAATGTAGTTTCCTTATCAGCACTTAACATTGTTTTTACTCCCGTGTAAATAGGAGAAGCAAAAATCATTTTTATAAAGTTCAGGAAAACAAGGCTCAGGAGAAAAGACTGAGCAAGTTAGGATTAAGCATCCTGAGAAAGAGCCATCTAAGGCACAAATCAGCCTACAGATGTACAAAATGCTAAAATAAATATTAGCAACTAGTTCTCCATCTCCATTTAGCCTGTATCTAGAGGGAAATAGGCCTAATTATACCGGTGATTTTCACATCCTGTATAAATAGGCCCCTTGAGCCTGCCTGTACCAAAGGAATCACACTGAGTGATAACTCAGATATCATAAACAAGGGCCTCCTCTCAATATAAAACTTCCTGTGACTAGTCAAAGCACTGCACACCCAGTTCTGGGACTCTTGGGATGCCTTACCGTTACATCCACTGCCTCTAAAGATAGTCGAAGTGACATCTCCCCAGGGCCACTGATGCCAGTGCCTTCTATGAGAACCTGGATGTTGCATTAATCGTGTTTTTTTTTATTTTCTGTATTTTAATGATGTTTGGACATCTTGGGACTTTGTGGAACTGGGAGAGACTGCCTTCCCAGAGTTAGCTATTCCCTAGAGAGAGCAAACAACTTGCCAGTGAGCACACCTTTCACATGCAAACCAACCAATCCAAAATCCATGCCCACATCTACCTCCTTCTATCAGACGCCTGCTGTCCTGGACACTATCCCCCTGCCCTAAATCACCCCAGAGCCTGGTACCATACTGAACAACTAGAGACTCTACCCTTACAGCCCAGACACCAGCAAAATTATTCAAACTATCTAGTCCTAATCCTGCTCAGATGCTTACCTTACCTCACCCATCCTTTCCTGTGAAAACCGCAGAAAAGCTTCTGTACGTGCTTTCCCCTTGCTCCTTTCTGCCCCTGACTAACCCTGGTGCTTCCCCATGTTGCCCTGAGTGGTGCAGTGTACCCCCTTCTCTAAGGAACTGTGAATAACAAACTGTCTTTTCAGTGGTTCTCCTAATCTGTTGGCCTCATCATACCTGAATAAAAACAAAATCCCAGGTATATTTTAAAACAGACTTCTGAAATCTAAAAAAAAGGGTACAAATGAACTTATTTACAGAACAGAAATAGAGTCACAGATGTAGAAACAAACTTATGGTTACCAGGGGGTAACGGGGGAGGGATAAACTGGGAGATTGGGATTGACATATACACACTACTATATATAAAATAGATAACTAATAAGGACCTACTGTATAGCACAGGGAACTCTACTCAATACTCTGTAATAGCCTATATGGGAAAAGAATCTGAAAAAGAGTGGATATATGTATATGTATAACTGATTCACTTTGCTGTACACCTGAACCTAACACAACCTTGTAAATCAACTACACTCCAATACAAATTTTAAAATAAATAAATAAATGAGACAGATGTCTGGGCCAAGGATGCTCTCTACCAGGGTTCCCAGAGCGATCAACTCTCACGGTGCCCTTGAAGTACTGCATCCCCTGGATGTTTCACTACCACATCCTGGCAGGGAGGCAAAGAAGGGAGAAGGCTCTTTCTCCTCCTTGTTGTCCCCTGTGGCTCCATAGCTCCAGCGTGCCTTTTGAACTCAGTGTCTTCAGCTTCTCTGCCCTGCTGCATGGAGCCCAGACACTAGTTTTGGGAGCCGGGCTAGGAGTCAGCTCCCCCACTCTCCATCCTCACTCTTCCCACCCGGGCACATGCCCACACAGAACTTTCTTAGCTGTGGCCCTTTCCCAGGCAAATTAATTGATATAAATGGTCTCATGCAGGTGCCTGCCTCCTAGATTCAGAGAAAGGTGGGTGTAACTCTCACAGAAACAGAGGACCCAGGTACTGAAAGGAAAGATTGTCAAAACTTATATGTTGTTGAACATTAGGATGACTTTCCAAGGTAGATTTAAACATCTTCCAAGACTTTGAAAGTAGGATAATCTACCAAATGTTTGATTGAAATATGTTGTGAAGGGTACCTATGACCCTACTGTATTCTATACCTCACTGAATTACATAAAGTATATATTATATACAGTATAATGTGTGTACATAGTCACAATTATTTAATATCTATCCATATATTACATGTATGTGTGTATATATAATATATATTAATATATATAACATATGTATACATAAAATAATACATATATTCATGGTTATTTAAAATAAAAATTATATGTTATTTAATCACAAAGTAAATAATATTATTTAATTTTTTATTTTATTTTATTTATTATTATTAATTTAAATAAATTACTAGAATATACTGTCAAACAAAATAGATTTGCCCAGAGGGCAGATGAATTGCCTCCAGAAGAGGAACAGCTTAGTTTCCAGGTCTTCTGAGGAGACAGAGCCTGTGGAAAAGGCTGGGCCATCAGGAGAGGATCTGAACCAAGATATGTTCACAGGAAAGACACAGTAATTGTTGTTACTCCCTTTTCTTGGGACATCCAGCCTGACTCTACCCTCAGACACAGCAGTCCCAAAGCAGAACCACAGGCAAGCACTTTCCAAATGTCCTTCTCCAACAGAAACTGTCTCACAGGAATCATACTTGGGTGTTGGAGCAATGTCTAGCTATTCATCAACTTCCTATTTCCTTGTACTTCTAGACTCTCAGCACAGTTATATTTCCCAGCTTCCCATGAGTCAGGTGTGCTCCTGAGACTGAATTCTAGTCAATGGAATGTGAGCAGAAATGATGGGCACCATTTCCAGGCTAACCTTTTTAAGAAGTGAACCTTAAGGTGAATGCTAAAGGTGACAATGATGGTAAAGCCATAACATGAAAGGTGCCTGGGTCCTAATGACACTATCTGGATGAGAGCTGACCTCTAACCAGAAATATCTGCTGAGTTTAGTTGAGTAAGAAATAAAATTCATTGTGTCTGAGCCATTTTATATGTGGGGATCCATTTGTTACCACAGCCCAGACTTTTTCAACTAAGACAAGTATCTACTGTTTCAGCAGCTGGAACCATACCTAATGTTTCTCCACGCATCAAACACCAAAAGCCATTTTCTATTTCTTCTGCTCTCCTGCATTGGATTGACAGAAATCCCACAGGCTATAGAGGTTGCTGAGGATCAAAGATATTCCATGCCAGGTAATGCTTCTGCAAACCAGTATTTCAAGATTCTGCTTTGGAGATTTCGGGAAGAGTATGCTTTGTGATTGCTTTTAATTGGTACCTGTCATCTGCTTGATAGAATTTTATTAACAGAAGTGTAAACATCCATTGCAATCTGCAGAACACAGGAATCTTAAACAGCTTAGGAAATCCAATCAAAGTTCTTTTTATCTTTAGTGTTTACTGATAACTCATTAAATGTTGCTCAGTGTTACAAGTTCTACAGCAGAAATGTTTCTTCACAGATGTAGAGAACAAATGTATGGACACCAAGCAGGGAAAGCAGGGGGGTGGTGGTGGGATGAACTGGGAGATTGGGATTGACACATACACACTAACATGTATAAAATAGATAACTAATAAGAACTTGCTGTATAAAAAATAAATAAAATTAAATTTTTAAGAAAAGGAAACGTTTCTTGAAAATAAAGAGATACACAGCAATAGAGTTGAGGGCTGCTCAACATTGTACAAAAGAGTAACCATCTTTTACTTCAGAAGACTTTGCTACAGACAAGAGAACAGATAGTCCTTAGATATTACAACTTATTTTTTTAAACAAAGAGACTCTGCCAAATAGTTCTTCTCGCCCATCACCCCAATGGTTGTCAAAGCCATGTATTCTTCTGAGACAGACATACACGCATACTCTCACACACACAAATGCACACACTTTTTAAAAACAGAATTTAAATCTTGTGTATAAGCCCAGGAGATTTTACACTTAATCTAAATCCAACCAGAGATGGAAATGGTCTCAAGGTCTGTAGTCCATTTGATTCCCTGGAATGCAGTTGTATTGTAACATTCTCATTCCAGCAGATCTGACCAAAATAAGGCAGTAACACAGATCTCATTATATATGTACACTCAGCGCTTAGGCACTGGTGTGTTAAGTGACAACATGGCCAACGAAACTTCAGTTTCAACCTTGGTTATTGTGCACCCATAAAATAGAATCAGGTGAATAGGCTGTGGCTGCATTAAAAAAAAGCTGGCTTAAGCTGGAGGAGTGGAAATCCTCCTCTTAAGCCAGTTGTGCACCACCCTGCACTGCCCTTATGAGTGTTTCTCATTTAACTGGAAGACGGCTTCCCTGAGCAAAGCAACCAGGTCTTCCTGCCGGCAGGTGACCCAGTTTCACTGCTGCCACTTTGGCAGGTATGTAGCATAGAAGGTGATATACTCCACAAGAAGTCTCTGCTACACAGCCTCCAAATGACACCAGAGGCTCTCTCAGAAATTAGTCACAGCAACCTTCCAACCTTCCAACTAACAAGCCCATTTACTTGAATGTCACAGAAGCCGACATGATCAGAGGACAACAAAATCGTACGGGGATTCTGCAGCTCTCAACCCCAATCATAATTGAGTTTTCATATCCGGCTGCATTAAAATCTGAATAATTTACTCTGTTAAAATAATATTTATCACACTGACATGTAAGTGTGGATACAGTCGTGTAACATGTCTGATATCTATCTAAGCTAGAGTTGGACACCACTAGGGAGTCTTTCTGGGTTTTGTCACTATGTTGTTCTCTTCTTATATCTCCTGGGATGGTTGCAGGTAAGGAAAAGACTTGGAAGTATGATCTGGGCCTCACTGGGGTCTTGCACTGAGACTTAGTCTAAAATGAGTCTTGCTGGCCCAGCCCCTGCCTTGACCAGCATAGTCCCCTGAATGGCCTGAGGTCCTCTTATGGCTTCCTTCCTCCATGCCAGCAGGTGATGGGGACCTGCACCCCTACTCTGTCATCCCCCACAGACGTTAGTACTGGCATCCTCCATTTGAGCAACTTAGTGACAAAACCCAGAAAGACTCCTTAGTGGTGTCTCCCTCTAGCTTAGACAGATACCTGTCCTCTGCACATTTCTCAGGCACGGGGAATGGGGCATCACACTCAAGCAAGCACCAGTTTCTGCAGTTCAGGGAGATACTCAGCCCTAGAGCCCCTTATTCACTCAACCGCTATACCAGCATCCATCCTGTCAGTTTTCTGTTACTGTGAGAATTAAAATTTTATTGCCAATTTCTGTAGAGTTTAAATCTTTGGAACACAAAAGGACTCTTCTCTCTCTCCTGGGGATAAAACTCAGCCCTTAGAAATACAACAGTTAATCTTCCATTTCCCAAGCCTACTTCTTCAAAGAAACTGCTGGTCACATTTTCATACTTCATTATATTAAATTCTCAAAGTTCATCCTGTTCAAATAGGTAATGCAACTTTTTATTTTTTAGGGCTCCACAACTTGATTGGCAGCACTTCTTGCTGGTGCATATTCCTCATCTTTTCTTCTCCAGCCTGTGGAAAGCAGTGCCTGGCACAGAGTAGATACCCAGTAAATGCTTAATGAGTGACCTTTTTTTAAATGATTTTAGAATGACACATTCTTAAGCACGACACCACAAATACCATCTCTTCCCTTCGTGTCACATACTCCTTTTCCTTCCTTGTTGTAGGTACTTCAGAGAAGCAACCACACTGGAAATCGACACCCTGTTTCATCTGTAATAAATTTCACTCTAATCTGACTTGCCAGCAAAATGACTTGGGGCCGGAACACAACCCCATAATCTAATGGGAAATGTGCATTTAGCAGGTAATAGATGCTTCAAAAATCCACTTTAGCTTCTTCTAGCTTTGGTCACAGGAAAATAAATAAGAGCCTTTGGCTACTCTTCCTTCTCAAATAAATACAATGTGAATTTAGAAGATAGTAAATTAAGTTTCAAAACCAGCTGGTTGAACTTATATCTTCTATCAGCCAAGTGGTCGCCAGAATAAATAACACTCATTTCTCTCTGTGTCAAGACTTGGTAAGTTTCAACTGCTCTGAGTGTGGCTGTGTGTTTTCCCTTCCTCTTGTGCCTGGGACCTCACCGACAGCTTTGGCTCTGGGTCTCGGGAAACAGACCTCATCTGGTTTACATTTCCTTTGAGCCCCACTCTGAAGGCTAATGGGGAGATTTCAGATTTCTTTGCTAACACTGTGGACTAAGTGATGAAAACCCCAACGGAATTCAGACTTCCTCAGTATTTATATATGTCTGTAGGGTAATTGTGAGTTAATAATCTTTTCCTGAGACCACTTTATTTTAACAATTATTTCTGGCATTATTCTCCCTTTCCCAAAGGAAATTTCCTTAAGTTTATTGCTAGCACATATATAGAATGGTCTTTCTAAAATGCTACAGTATTGTTTGGCTTTTCAGTTTATTTAAAAACAGTAAGGTCTTCCTCTGACCATTTATTATATTTTAATATAAGAATATCTTTAAAAGAACAATTAGAAAACAGGATTTTTTTCCAGAAGAACTTGTTAATAAATGCCAAATTATTTAATGTAAACAAAGCCATAAATCTCTCTAATGGTTGCTTCTCTTTCTCTTTTTAGTTTCAATAATAAATATATTTATTCAATGGGATTAAATGTAGTTCAGTTTAGAACCACCCTCCACCACGCAACTGTCAAACTCTTCAAAATATATATACAACTTTGGGTACCTCAGGTATTCCATATTACTTAGAAATTAGGACTTCAAAACCTTTATAAATAACCCATCTTATTTACATAAAGTTTCTTCCACTGCAGTTTAACATAGTTGCAAATTATGACCTAGACCTGACATATGGCATTACAAAGTGCAGGTGTTAACTTAGATCAAGGAGATGTCTAGTTTATCAGATGTAGTTTGTAGGAGCTGGTTTCTTCCTTCTCTTTTTAAGTCTCCTGTCCCTTTTGAGGCTTCATGGCTGCCCAATAAACTACATCTCTAGGAACTGGGCTGCTTTTCATTTGAAATCACTCATATCAGCCTACCTTGGGTTTTTTTTTTAAATTTAATTTTATTTATTTTTTATACAGCAGGTTCTTATTAGTTATATATTTTATACATATTAGTGTATACATGTCAATCCCAATCTCCCAATTCTTCCCACCACCACCACCCAGCTTTCTGCCCTTGGTGTCCACAGGTTTGTTCTCTACATCTGTGTCTCTATTTCTGCCTTGCAAACTGGTTCATCTACACAATTTTTCTAGATTCCACATATATGCATTAATATACAATATTTGTTTTTCTCTTTCTGACTTACTTCACTATGTATGACAGTCTCTATGTCCATCCACATCTCTACAAATGACCCAATTTCATTCTTTTTTATGGCTGAGTAATATTTCATTGTATATATGTACCACATCTTCTTTACCCACTCGTCTGTCAATGGGCATTTAGGTTGCCTCCATGACCCGGCTATTGTAAATAGTGCTGCAATGAACACTGGGGTGCATGTGTCTTTTTGAATTATGGTTTTCTCTGGGTATATGCCCAGTAGTGGGATTGCTGGGCCATATGGTAATTCTATTTTTAGTTTTTTTAAGGAACCTCCATACTGTTCTCCATAGTGGCTGTATCAATTTACATTCCCACCAACAGTGCAAGAGGGTTCCCTTTTCTCCACACCCTCTCCAGCATTTGTTGTTTGTAGACTTTCTGATGATGCCCATTCTAACTGGTGTGAGGTGATACCTCATTGTAGTTTTGACTTGCATTTCTCTAATAATTAGTGATGCTGAGCAGCTTTTCATGTGTTTCTTGGCCATCTGTATGTCTTCTTTGGAGAAATGTCTATTTAGGTCTTCTGCCCATTTTTGGATTGGGTCGTTTGTTTTTTTAATATTGAGCTGCCTGAGCTGTTCATATATTTTGGAGATTAATCCTTTGTCCATTGATTCATTTGCAAATATTTTCTCCCATTCTGAGGGTTGTCTTTTCGTCTTGTTTATAGTTTGTTTTTTTTTTTGCGGTACGTGGGCCTCTCACTGTTGTGGCCTCTCCCATTGCGGAGCACAGGCTCCGGACGTGCAGGCTCAGTGGCCATGGCTCACGGGCCCAGCTGCTCCGCGGCATGTTGGGATCTTCCTGGACCGGGGCACGAACCTGTGTCCCCTGCATCTACAGGCGGACTCTCAACCACTGCGCCACCCGGGAAGCCCTGTTTATAGTTTTTGCTGTGCAAAAGCTTTGAAGTTTCATTAGGTCCTATTTGTTTATTTTTGTTTTTATTTCCATTCCTCTAGGAGGTAGGTTCAGCTTACCTTGTTTTATGGGATACTCTTTTTTTGGGGGGAGTTCTTAATGGGAATATAGAATACTCTTCATATTCATTTACAGCTATAGCTAAAGGGTACTCTGGTCAACCAGGTTGATAGGCAGCAGGGCAAAGGGGGAAGCAAAAAGGAGCGGATGAGACCAGGATTCTGTGATTACTTCCACCATTAGCTTATTATGAGAAAGCAGCTTCTCTATCTTTCCAATAAAAGCAATAAAATTTATCTTTACCATTTCAGAGGGCCATTATAAGACTAAAAAGGATTTGATAGATTTTTTTAAAAATGCATTCAGTATGCTATTATTTGATGATACTATAAACCTAAGGGGAAAATAGACCTTTTTTTTTCAAAAGCAATTCATAAAAGTAAAAATACTAGCAGCCAATAAGCACATATAAATATTAACTTCTTTAGTGATTAAAGAAATGAAAATGAAAAACAGTGAAGTTTTTTAAAAAATGACCCTATAGGCTGGTGTGTGTGGTGGGAAATGGGTTTTCTTACATATCATAAATGGAAGCATAGTTTGGTCCAAAAATGAAGGACAACATTTTTCAAATGAATGCAATTTACTGTGCATAACCTTCACCCAGGAATCCTACCTATAAAAATCTATTCTAAGAAAGATCATCAGAAGAGTATGCAAATACCTGTATATGAGGATGTTTGGTACAATCTTTTTTGTACCAAAAAATAGTAGTCGGAGTAAGCAGTAAAGTTATTATTATTTTGACAGGGTACAAATGATATGATGGTCAGAATCCCTTTTGAGTGCATTTAAAGCAAACTGGGAAGGCAATACATTGATTGCCAAATGAAGTTACCTTTTTTTCTGAAAGTCACATGTGAGAGGTAACTATAGACTGTCTGACAGTGCACAGGAATTACATGAGTTTGATCCACACTTTCAAGACATACCTTTTTTCTCCCAGTATTCCATCTCATTCTACAATCACCTCCACTGCTAAATTAAGATCACAGCTCTCAGCCTGTTCCAAATACACTCACACCACCCCTTCCCCACCACTGACACGCATGTGCACACACTCCACATTTTAACTATTGACATAAATACAAAACCCCAAGGGCCATGATTTACCTATAAATATAAAACCCAAGGAAAAATGTCAAAAAGCTTTCCTTACTTTGGGTTAATGGCAAAAGAAGATGACTTTTTGAAAACTAAGGAGTCTCACTCAGGAGGAATCACCTTGCACAGTGATCCTTTCTGTAGGTATGAGCTTTGGGCACTAGACCTCTTCTTATCTTCTTTCTTAGTCATTATGTATCATTTTAATTATTTGTAAGAGAGGCAGAAGAGACTGGTATATTGGGAAGTATCAAAAGGGAGAGAGAGGGACTTCCCTGGTGGTCCAGTGGTTAAGAATCTGCCTTCAAATGCAGGAGATGTGGATTCAATCCCTGGCCGGGGAACTAAGATCCCACAAGCTACTGGTCCAAGCACCACAACGGAGAGCCCACATGCTGCAACAAAGATCCCGCGGGCCACAACTAAGACCTGACGCAGCGGAGATCACCTTCCTCCCACAGATGCACCAGAAATACATCTACACGTGGAACAACTCCTACAGAACACCTACTGAACGCTGGCAGAAGACCTCAGACCTCCCAAAAGGCAAGAAACCCCCCACGTACCTCGGTAGGGAAAAAGAAAGAATAAACAGAGACAAAAGAATAGGGACGGGACCTGCACCAGTGGGAGGGAGCTGTGAAGGAGGAAAGGTTTCCACACACTAGAAGCCCCTTCACGGGCGGACACTGCGGGTGGCGGAGGTGGAAAGCTTCGGAGCTGTGGAGGAGAGCACAGCAACAGGGGTGCGGAGGGCGAAGCGGAGAGATTCCCACACAGAGGATCAGGGTCGAACGGCACTCACCAGCTCGAGAGGCTTGTCTGCTCACCCACCGGGGCGGGCGGAGCAGGGAGTTGAGGCTCGGGCTTCGGTCGGAACACTGGGAGAGGACTGGGGTTGGCGGCGTGAACACTGCCTGCAGGGGGTTGGTGCACCACGGCTAGCCGGGAGGGAGTCTGGGAAAAAGTCTGTACCTGCCAAAGAGGCAAAAGACTTTTTTTTCCCTCTTTGTTTCCTGGTGCGCGAGGAGAGGGGATTAAGAGCGCTGCTTAAAGGAGCTCCAGAGACGGGCGCGAGCCGCAGCTAAAAGCGCGGACCCCAGAGACGGCCATGAGACGCTAAGGCTGCTGCTGCCGCCACCAAGAAGCCTGTGTGCGAGCACAGGTCACTATCCACAACCCCATTCCGGGGAGCCTGTGCAGCCCACCACTGCCAGGGTCCCAGGATCCAGTGACAACTCCCCCGGGAGAACGCATGGCGCGCCTCAGGCTGGTGCAACGTCACGCCGGCCTCTGCCGCCGCAGGTTCACTCTGCACTCCATGCCCCTCCCTCTCCTCGACCTGAGTGAGCCAGAGCCCCTGAAGCAGCTGCCCCTTTAACCCGATCCTGTCTGAGCAAAAAACAGACGCCCTCCAGCGACCTACACACAGAGGCGGGGCCAAATCCAAAGCTGAGCCCCTGGGAGCTGTGAGAACAAAGAAGAGAAAGGGAAATCTCTCCCAGCAGCCTCAGAAGCAGCGGATTAAAGCTCCACAATCAACTTAATGTACCCTGCATCTGTGGAATACATGAATAGACAATGAATCATCCCAAATTGAGGAGGCGGACTTTGGGAGCAAGATTTATGATTTTTTCCCCTTTTCCTCTTTTTGTGAGTGTGTATGTGTACGCTTCTGTGTGTGACTTTGTCTGTATACCTTTGCTTCCACCATTTGTCCTAGGGTTCTATCCTTCCTTTTTTTGTTGTTTTTTTTTATAATTTTTTTTCTTAATAATTATTTTTTATTTTAATAACTTTATTTTACTTTATCTTCCTTCCTTCCTTCCTTCTTTCCTTCCCTCCCTCCCTCCCTCCCTCCCTACTTTAGACAACGAATCATCCCAAATTGAGGAGGTGGACTTTGAGAGCAATATTTATGATTTTTTCCCCTTTTCCTCTTTTTCAGAGTGTGTATGTGTATGCTTCTGTGTGAAATTTTGTCTGTATAGCTTTGCTTCCATCATTTGTCTTACAGTTCTATCAGTCTGTACTTTTTTTTGTTTTGTTTTGTTTCCTTAATAATTATTTTTTTATTTTAATAACTTTATTATATTTTACCTTATTTTGTTTTACTTTATCTTCTTTCTTTTTTTCCTTCCTTCTTTCCTCCCTCCCTCCCTGCCTCGCTCCCTCCCTGCCTCCTTTCTTTCTTTCTTTCTTTCTTTCTTTCTTTCTTTCTTTCTTTCATTCTACTTCTACTAATTCTTTCTTTCTACTTTTTCTGCCTTTTATTCTGAGCCTGTGGATGAAATGCTCTTGGTGCTGCAGTCAGGAGTCAGTGCTGTGCCTCTGAGGTGGGAGAGCCAACTTCAGGACACTGGTCCACAAGAGACCTCCCAGCTCCACATAATATCAAACGGTGAAAATCTCCGAGAGATCTCCATCTCAACACCAGCACCCAGCTTCATTCAACGACCAGCAAGCTACAGTGCTGGACATCCTATGCCAAACAACTAGCAAAAAAGGAACACAACCCCACATATTAACAGAGAGGCTGCCTAAAATCATTATAAGTCCACAGACACTCCAAAACACACCACCAGACGTGGACCTGCCCACCAGAAAGACAAGATCCAGCCTCATCCACCAGAACACAGGCACTAGTCCCCTCCACCAGGAAGCCTACACAACCCACTGAACCAACCTTAGCCACCGGGGACAGACACCAAAAACAACGGGAACTACGAACCTGCAGCCTGAAAAAAGGAGACCCCAAACACAGGAAGATAAGCAAAATGAGAAGACAAAAGAACACACAGCAGATGAAGGAGCAAGATAAAAACCCACCAAACCTAAAGAATGAAGAGGAAATAGGCAGTCTACCTGAAACAGAATTCAGAATAATGATAGTAAAGATGATCCAAAATCTTGGAAATAGAATGGACAAAATGCAAGAAACATTTAACAAGGACCCAGAAGAACTAAAGATGAAACAAACAACGATGAACAACACAATAAATGAGATTAAAAATACTCTAGATGGGATCAAGAGCAGAATAACTGAGGCAGAAGAACGGATAAGTGACCTGGAAGATAAAATACTGGAAATAACTACTGCAGAGCAGAATAAAGAAAAAAGAATGAAAAGAACTGAAGACAGTCTCAGAGACCTCTGGGACAACATTAAACGCACCAACATTCGAATTATAGGGGTTCTAGAAGAAGAAGAGAAAAAGAAAGGGACTGAGAAAATATTTGAAGAGATTATAGTTGTAAACTTCCCTAATATGGGAAAGGAAATAGTTAACCAAGTCCAGGAAGCACAAAGAGTCCCATACAGGAAAAATCCAAGGAGAAATATGCCAAGACACATATTAATCAAACTGTCAAAAATTAAATACAAAGAAAACATATTAAAAGCAGCAGGGGAAAAACAACAAATAACACACAGGGGAATCCCCATAAGGTTAACAACTGCTCTTTCAGCAGAAACTCTGCAAGCCAGAAGGGACTGGCAGGACATATTTAAAGTGATGAAGGAGAAAATCCTGCAACAAGATTACTCTACCCAGCAAGGATCTCATTCAGATTTGATGGAGAAATTAAAACCTTTACAGACAAGCAAAAGCTGAGAGAGTTCAGCACCACCAAACCAGCTCTACAACAACTGCTAAAGGAACTTCTCTAGGCAAGAAACACAAGAGAAGGAAAAGACCTACAACAATGAACCCAAAACAATTAAGAAAATGGGAATAGGAACATACATATTGATAATTACCTTAAATGTAAATGGACTAAATTCTCCCACCAAAAGACACAGATTGGCTGAATGGATACAAAAACAAGACCCATATATTAGCTGTCTACAAGAGACCCACTTCAGAAATAGAGACACATACAGACTGAAAGTAAGGGGGTGGAAAAAGATATTTCATGCAAATGGAAACCAAAAGAAAGCTGGAGTAGCAATTCTCATATCAGACAAAATAGACTTTAAAATAAAGACTATTAGAAGAAACAAAGAAGGACACTACATAATGATCAAGGGATCGATCCAAGAAGAAGATATAACAATTGTAAATATTTATGCCCCCAACATAGGAGCACATCAATACATAAGGCAAATACTAACAGCCATAAAAGGGAAAATCAACAGTAACACATTCATAGTAGGGGACTTTAACACCCCACTTTCACCAATGGACAGATCATCCAAAATGAAAATAAATAAGGAAACACAAGCTTTAAATGATACATTAAACAAGATGGACTTAATTGATATTTAGAGAACATTCCATCCAAAAACAACAGAATACACATTTTTCTCAAGTGCTCATGGAACACTCTCCAGGATAGATCATATCTTGGGTCACAAGTCAAGCCTTGGTAAATTTAAGAAAATTGAAATTGTTTCAAGTATCTTTTCTGAACACAATGCTATGAGACTAGATATCAATTACAGGAAAAGATCTGTAAAAAATACAAACACATGGAGGCTAAACAATACACTACTTAATAACAAAGTGATCACTGAAGAAATCAAAGAGGAAATAAAAAAATACCTAGAAACAAATGACAATGGAGACAAGATGACCCCAAATCTATGGGATGCAGCAAAAGCAGTTCCAAGAGGGAAGTTTAAAGCAATACAATCCTACCTTAAGAAACAGGAAACATGTCGAATAAACAAACAAACCTTGCACCTAAAGCAATTAGAGAAAGAAGAACAAACAAAACCCAAAGTTAGCAGAAGGAAAGAAATCATAAACATCAGATCAGAAACAAATGAAAAAGAAATGAAGGAAACGATAGCAAAGATCTTTGAGAAGATCTTCTTTGAGAAGATCTTCTTTGAGAAGATAAACAAAATTGATAAACCATTAGCCAGACTCATCAAGAAAAAAAGGGAGAAGACTCAAATCAATAGAATTAGAAATAAAAAAGGAGAAGTAACAACTGACACTGCAGAAACACAAAAGATCATGAGAGATTACTACAAGCAACTCTATGCCAATAAAATGGACAACCCGGAAGAAATGGACAAATTCTTAGAAATGCACAACCTGCCAAGACTGAATCAGGAAGAAATAGAAAATATGAACAGACCAATCACAAGCACTGAAATTGAAACTGTGATTAAAAATCTTCCAACAAACAAAAGCCCAGGACCAGATGGCTTCACAGGCGAATTCTATCAAACATTTAGGGAAGAACTAACACCTATCCTTCTAAAACTCTTACAAAATATAGCAGAGGGAGGAACACTCCCAAACTCATTCTACGAGGCCACCATCATTTTGATACCAAAACCAGACAAGGATGTCACAAAGTAAGAAAACTAGAGGCCAATATCACTGATGAACATAGATACAAAAATCCTCAACAAAATACTAGCAAACAGAATCCAACAGCACATTAAAATGATCATACACCATGATCAAGTGGGGTTTATTCCAGGAATGCAAGGATTCTTCAGTATACACAAATCAATCAATGTGATACACCATATTAACAAATTGAAGGAGAAAAACCCTATGATCATCTCAATAGATGCAGAGAAAGCTTTTGACAAAATTCAACACCCATTTATAATAAAAACCCTGCAGAAAGCATGCATAGAGGGAACTTTCCTCAACATAATAAAGGCCATATATGACAAACCCACAGCCAACTTCGTCCTCAATGGTGAAAAACTGAAAGCATTTCCACTAAGATCAGGAACAAGACAAGGTTGCCCACTCTCACCACTCTTATTCAACATAGTTTTGGAAGTTTTAGCCACAGCAATCAGAGAAGAAAAGGAAATAAAAGGAATCTAAATCGGAAAAGAAGAAGTCAAGCTGTCAGTGTTTGCAGATGACATGATACTATACATAGAGAATCCTAAAGATGCTACCAGAAAACTACTAGAGCTAATCAATGAATTTGGTAAAGTAGCAGGATACAAAATTAATGCACAGAAATCTCTGGTATTCCTATACACTAATGATGAAAAATATGAAAGTGAAATCAAGAAAACACTCCCATTTACCATTGCAACAAAAAGAATAAAATATCTAGGAATAAACCTACATAAGGAGACAAAAGACCTGTATGCAGAAAATTGTAAGACACTGATGAAAGAAATTAAAGATGATACAAATAGATGGAGAGATATACCATGTTCTTGGATTGGAAGAATCAACATTGTGAAAATGACTCTACTACCCAAAGCAATCTACAGATTCAATGCAATCCCTATCAAACTACCACTGGTATTTTTCACAGAACTAGAACAAAAAATTTCACAATTTGTATGGAAACACAAAAGACCCTGAATAGCCAAAGCAATCTTGAGAACGAAAAACGGAGCTGGAGGAATCAGGCTCCCTGACTTCAGACTATACTACAAAGCTACAGTAATCAAGACAGTATGGTACTGGCACAAAAACAGAAAGATAGATCAATGGAACAGGATAGAAAGCCCGGAGATAAACCCACGCACATATGGTCACCTTATCTTTGATAAAGGAGGCAGGAATGTACAGTGGAGAAAGGACAGCCTCTTCAATAAGTGGTGCTGGGAAAACTGGACAGGTACATGTAAAAGTATGAGATTAGAACACTCCCTAACACCATACACAAAAATAAACTCAAATGGATTAAAGACCTAAATGTAAGACCAGACACTATAAAACTCTTAGAGGAGTACATAGGCAGAACACTCTATGACATAAATCACAGCAAGATCCTTTCTGACCCACCTTCCTGAGAAATGGAAATAAAAACAAAAATAAACAAATGGGACCTAATGAAACTTAAAAGCTTTCGTACAGCAAAGGAAACCATAAACAAGACCAAAAGACAACCCTCAGAATGGGAGAAAATATTTGCAAATGAAGCAGCTGACAAAGGATTAATGTCCAAAATTTATAAGCAGCTCATGCAGCTCAATTACAAAAAAAAAAACAACCCAATCCAAAAATGGGCAGAAGACCTAAATAGACATTTCTCCAAAGAAGATATACAGACTGCCAACAAACACATGAAAGGATGCTCAACTTCATTAATCATTAGAGAAATGCAAATCAAAACTACAATGAGATATCATCTCACACCAGTCAGAATGGCCATCATCAAAAAATCGAGAAACAATAAATGCTAGAGAGGGTGTGGAGAAAAGGGAACCCTCTTGCACTGTTGGTAGGAATGTAAATTGATACAGCCACTGTGGAGAACAGTATGGAGGTTCCTTAAAAAACTACAAATAGAACTACCATATGACCCAGCAATCCCTCTACTGGGCATATACCCTGAGAAAACCATAATTCAAAAAGAGTCATGTACCAAAATGTTCATTGCAGCTCTATTTACAATAGCCCGGAGATGGAAACAACCTAAGTGTCCATCATCAGATGAATGGATAAAGAAGATGTGCCACACATATACAATGGACTATTACTCAGCCATAAAAAGAAACGAAATTGCACTATTTGTAATGAGGTGGATAGACCTAGAGTCTGTTATACAGAGTGAAATAAGTCAGAAAGAGAAAGACAAATACCATATGCTAACACGTATATATGGAATTTAAGAAAAAAAAATGTCATGAAGAACCTAGGGGCAAGACGGGAATAAAGCTGAAGACCTACTAGAGAATGGACTTGAGGACATGGGGAGGGGGAAGGGTAAGCTGGGAGAAAGTGAGAGAGTGGCATGGACATATATACACTACCAAATGTAAAACAGATAGCCAGTGGGAAGGAGCCGCATAGCACAGGGAGATCAGCTCGGTGCTTTGTGACCACCTAGAGGGGTTGTATGGGGAGGGTTGGGGGGAGGGAGACGCAAGAGGGAAGAGATATGGGAACATATGTATATGTATAAGTGATTCACTTTGTTATAAAGCAGAAACTAACACACCATTGTAAAGCAATTATACTCCAATAAAGATGTAAAAAAAAAAACCAAACAAAACAAAACAAAATAAAATTTAAAAAAAGACCTGATGCAGCCAAATAAAATAAATAATTTTTTTTAAAAAAAGGAGAGAGAATGGAATTGTCTTTCAGTACATCGATACACTTCAGTATTTTTAAGAGTACCTAAAACATAGTAAATGGCCAATAAATATTGCTGAGTGAACAAATATTGTATTCTGTGTAAGAGATTTAAACCATGCACGTGGCTTGCCTCTTGCTGACAGCCCTAGATATCCGACAAGCCTGATGCATAGCTGAATGCATAATAGGAAGAAAGTGGCAGAGGATGGCTTTTCTTCTTTTCCCAAAAGCTCCTCCCACTTCATAACTTAATGAGGACTTGAAACCTTACAGAATCTGTACCCTGTGCAGTGCTCCACATCACCAACTCAGATGCACCAAAGAAAGATTGTTAAACAAATCTTTCCCTTTGCCTGAGAAACACTGATTAAAATGAAAGGACATTAGTATCGTTTCTATCAGTTCTTTCAGCGTCCTTGACATACTGAAATACTACCTGATCGTAAAGGGCTGCAGCCTATGTTAGCTCCCTCAGAGGGAGGGAAGAGGAAGTCCCTGATCGTTCATGCATCACAGAATGTGGTAGTGGGGCGAGGGTTCTTTTTCTCCCCTCCTCCTGAGGTCATTCTCCATTCTGAAGCCCTGAGCAGTCTCAATAAACTCTTAAAATTCTCCCACCAAGTCAGTGTATAACCAAACCTACCATGATTCATTCAGGTGATCAACCTCGTTCTTCAATTTATTAAGCTATCTTCCTCAATGATAGTCCATGGCAGTGGGAAAAACCCAATAATTTATGTGCCTACCCCCGATACCTTCCACTGGGACTCATGCCTTCTAAATATTAGTAGGAATGAGACTTACAGAGAGCAGCCCCCCAAAACCACTTTGTAAATGAAGGGGAAAAAAAAAACTCAGACCAGGTCTTCTCACCCAAATAAAACAGAATGTCAAATCAATTATGGGGTTATACTAAAATGGGTATAATACTTTGATGTGTTTATTATATTTGCTTTCCTTCAATTCTGCAGTCTCATACTTAATCTATAAATGAGGAAATCTTCATGGTTGTAGGTTTATCAGCATCATAACCTGTATAATAATCTATATTCTTACAACCGCTCTGATCTTCCTCATGCACTATACCCTGGAGCAGTGAGGAAAACAAATCTTCATCAATGATAATTTTGTTTACAATTGTCTCTTTCAGATAATTCAGTCCTTAGCAGTGCTCCCTCCTCCTTCTCTCTGTCACCTTCAGTGATTGTATTCTTTGCCTGCCTGTTGTGTCATTTGTTTGCTTGTTATATTGGCATTTGTAACTGGTGAACTTGAGGTCTGTTTTCCCTGGATCTGGGTCTCCCTGCCATCATGATCCACCCTCAGCTTTCAGTACCATTATTATCCACCCTGCAGGTTGTCTTGTCTTAGCCACTCCCTGTCTTGTCCCCAAAGTCTGCCATTTAATGCCCGTATCTATAAATTGTACCCTATTCTTGCTCTAATTCACCCATGAGTGCCATTAGCTATTTTCTTCATCTACTAGTTTTACATCAATATGGCTGCCCATAGTGGTGGTGAGACTACCCTTTGAGGTAAATCCCAAATGGGAAATCTGCTTTCAACTTTACCTTCAACCTATCTGATACAACCCTCACCCTGGCATAGTGGCCTGGAATAGGGGCTGGGTGAGGGGAGAATACTTGTGTCACTGTCTGCCTCCTTAGTCTCTAGGCTCTTTTTCTCCCCATAACCCACCAGGGTTATCACTATACCCTGTTAGAACCATGCATGATAAACAGAGTTCAGGGAATGAAAAACTGAGAAAAGAATATGAATCAGGAGCTTTTAAAATGTATTTACTAAATTAAAAATAGAATTACCATTGATCCCAGCAATTCCACTTCTGGATATACACCCAAAAGAACTGAAAACAAGGACTCAAAGAGATATTTTAATGCCCATGTTCACAGCAGCATTATTCACAGTAGCCAAAATGTGGAAGCAACCCGAGAGTCTATCAACAGATGAATGAATGAACAAGATATGGTATGTGTATACCAACAACGGAATATTATGCAGCCTTAAAAAATAAGGAAATTCTGACACATGCAGTAACATGGATAAACCTTGAGGACATTAGGCTAAGTGAAATAAGCCATTCACAAAAGGAAAAATACTGAATGATTCCATTTACACGATGTAGGTAAAGTAGTCAAATTTATAGAGACAGAAAGTAGAAGGGTGGTTGCCAGGTACCCAGGAGAGGGAGGGAATAGGAAATTATTGTCTAATGGGTATGGTGTTTCAGTTTTGCAAGATGAAAAGAGTTGTGGAGATGGATGGTGGTGATGGTTGCACAACAATGTGAATGTACTTGATGCCACTGAACTGTACCCTTAAAAGTGGTTAAGATGGTAAATTTTATGTTACATGTATTTTACCACAATAAAAAATTTAATGTATTTATTAGGCCTGTTTACTTCTGCACAAGGAACTGAACAAAAAAAACCTCTATGAGACGGCACGCTGAGGAAACCAACATGTGTATTTGATTCTAAGGAAAATAAGCATGGAGAAGGATCTTCAATAAGGGAGACTTTCTAGAAAGCCCTCGAACCAGAAGATATTCAGGTTTCTTTGACAAAACTAATACCCTGATACTAAAGAAGAAGGAATTGCTCTTCAGAAGTTATTTGCTGAGATTGTTCATAACCAAAGAAGGAGCATAATATTTACTTTTCCTGAAATTTCTTGCTCTGCATACGGGGCCACTCTTTTCTCCAAATCTTGGCTCAAAAAGATTTTCAGAGTGCACCATTCAAGTTTTAGTCTCTGTAAATAGTCCTCCCTGTACTCGTGGAATCCTCAACTTGTACCCTTAGTGCCTAGAATAGTACATGGTACGTAAGATACCATGTACAATATGTACAATAGTATATAGGTTTCGGTGAGGAGTATGTTTCAGATGGGGACTAATCCAACACCAGTTAAGGATCAGTTACATTAGTTATCCATGAGAGAACTGTTGGGGGACTGAAGTAAGGGAGTGGAAAGAGCTATGCACCAGCAGGGGATAGATTCAGGAAATGCAAAATGATGGGATTTAGCATACAATCAAGGGAAAGGTAATATGACTTAAGGAAAAGGGGAAGATATGCCTGCTGCTGAAAATTATGCATCCCAAATCAGACATGATATAGGCTACGTTTCTCGAAAGATGGCAATAGCAAGACTGCTGTTTATATTTTCAAATAAATAAAAAATCTGGCGCCTGACAGTCTGCTGCATGTTAGCTATATAGCAAGTAGGCAGATGGGAAAGATGCTTGGGAGAAAGAAGAGGCAGCTTCACCCCGGGGTGCCGAGGGCCTGTATTTCCAGTTACTCTGGCTGTTGCACAACAGGTTTGCCACCAACCTGTGATTATCTGAGCTTACGGGGGAGCAGAAATAAAGAACCAAGGACTCCAAAAAGCATCTGCATTTCACTTTGGAAAGCATTTTTCAAATGACACAGTTACAAGTCTATCTCTATTCAAGGAATTCACGTTATAAACCCTATAATTAAGTCTGATGCAAAAATGTGACTTGCAAGTTGGTAAACTACTTCCACGTCCTGTGCCCCTACTCAACTCACACTCATCACGTCTCTTGTGTCTGCATCTGAACACAGTGCATGGTCTCTGGGATTATAAAATTGCCACCTTCTACTCTCATTCTCTCCAACCATTTGCTTTTGGTGATTTGAAAGCAGATAATCTAGGCAGGATCAGCTACATAAATTTGCGAGGCCCGGCGCAAAATTAAAATGCCGAGCCCCTTGTCAAAAAATTATTAAGAGTTTCAAGACGGCACCCACAACTGTGGGCTCTTCCGAACAGGGGACCCGGTGGGACTGCACAGATCACACATGCATAAGGCTGGCCTTGTACCTTGGCTTTAACATAAAGCAGCTGGGCCAAGTTGTGTTAGAGGCGGTGCAGAGGGTGGGAGAGGAGGAGGAAGCACAGACTCACTACCTTGTAACACTTCTTAAAATAAGGGAAATACCTGTTTCATTGTCTGACAAAATCATAGCTACCTAAATCCACCCCATATGTGCCTATCATAACAGTCTACCCATTAAGCAGGTGGGTTAACCAGGGGTAACCGAAAGGGAACAGCTGCAAATACTGTTAGCTAGAGTGAATGACAATTCCTGTTTGAAAACTGAACTGATGGGTGGATAGATATATCAGCTGTCTAGAAGACAAATTCATTAAGGTAAACATGCTCCCAACCATTGTGTGGAACACCCAGAGGAGGCAAATTGAGGGGTGCTAGTTTCAAACTACATGGTCCACAGCGCTTCAACCAAAGGCTAGAGGTGAGAATTAGTGATGAGCCAGAGAGGAATCTCTTTCATTCACTTTAATTCCTCTCACACTGTGGAGTGAAAAACAGAAAAGAGATGCCTGGAAGGCCCTATCACTAACTTTAACCCTAACTTACCTGCAAATTGGTTGGCCTGAGGAACTCCCTCTGAGAGGGAAGAATGCAGTAAACCAAACCTTCATTCACTGCTCAGGGCATTTTTATGTAGCCCCTATTAATAATATTCATGAAATTTAAAACGCACATGCTCATATTTGGGGGGCTCCTGCTGAATCTGGAGCACAGCTTGTGTAAGAGCTTGTGATCTACAGCATATAACTAATTTCTCTCAGATGGGGAAATTCCCACAGTACAATCATAACATGGGGTGGGATGTGGAAAGTCACAGGTAACCAAGATTTGTTTACAGTTACTATTGGGGTCATCTCTTCAGCTCTTGAGCAGTCTGCTCAGCCACCTTCAGTTCTTTGCCTACTTGGTACAAGTGAGTACAAACCCAGAATGCCACACTGAAAGAGAAGCAACTGGTTTGCTCAGATTTAACGACAAAATATTATTCTAAAATTATATTTTGTACATTTGCATTACAAATGCTTATGATCCTAACAGCTAATCTATTGTAATATGTCTATGAACTGGTTTCCTCATACGGGGCCTAAAAGGTGTTGTCCAGGAACTAAGGTAGAGAAGAGAGATGGTCTGGAGAAATTTAATGCCAGCCATGCCTCTTTCCATTTCTGTTAGTTTAATCTCTAGAGATGGCATTTGGAAGCATTCTTCTTACAGACTGAAGCAGAGTGAAATGAAATGAAGTAGGAAATGGTCAGAGTTGGGAAGGAAATGTTGGAAACTGGTAAGTTGTGTGTCTAGTAAATTTTTTAAACTAAGAGTTAGTTGTAGTGTTTTTCTACAGGGCAGAGTTGGAAAAAAGCACAGACTCTAGAATTAGCAAGATCTGACCTTCCAACTCACTTCCTATGCGACCTTTGAAAATTCACCTAATCTCTCTAAAGTTCAGTTACCTATCTATAGAATTGGAATATAAAGACCTGTATGTAGGTTTGTCCTTTGAATTTAGTAACTTAATATATTCAAGACCCCAAGAACAGTTCCTGGCATACAGACACTTAATAAATGTCACTGTCCTTCTCCATTCTCTTTCCTTCTTTTCCTTTTCTTTTTGCTTTTCTCTTTTCCTTTGGTCTTCATCCTCCACTCTTCGTTACTAAGAAGACGGAATTTCTCCTCCCCAGAAAATCATTACAATCTTTTTCAGAATGAAGTAAGTACAAGATGTGAAGTATATTGTCTTCTAAATCCTAAATTCCTGAATTTAAGCCCTGCTAGTTTCCAGCATGTGTTCCTGGTAGCAAACGTTTATATCCAATGATTTTCATTTCTTACCTTGCTGAATCATGTGCCTTCTTTAGCAGGAAGCAAATCAACAGGAAACTTCTTGATATGCTGAGGGGCTGTACTTTAAGACATTCTTTCATTTCCGTGATACAGAAATATTCCTTACTGGAGCACATGTTTCTAACAAAAGTATTCATTAACTTCATGGCTAGTGCCAAAGACATCCTGTAGAAAAAGAAGTGATTCTCAGTGTAAGTTGCTCATTTCTTTGGGCTGTGAAATTATATTGTAGAAAATGCATAGAAATACATTTCTATATACAAGCACATATGCACACATGTGCACATAGCCTATTGTTGGAAAGACTTGCTATGGGCACTGGTACTTTTGGAAACTAGAAACCAAATGGGATTAATTACCTTAAGTAAATATAGACAACTATAAAGCAAGGTTTTAACTATGTTTCTTTATATGGTAAAATACATCTCTACTTCAAGTCCCTGAACGACCAATCTGTTAGCTTGGAGATGTGTCTGTGGCAGACACTGCTAGCTGGCTACGTAATATACATTCTCTTCTTTTTCCATGGTTAATATAACCTTGATTTTATTGGGGGCAGCCAGATAACTTCCCTTGCAGCTAGAGGTGACCATGTGACACAGTTTTAGCCAGAGTGAACAGAAAGTTTCTGGGATTACCAAGAAGGTTTTGTTTTCCTGATAGAGGTGCCTTCACACTTCCCTTGTTGCTTTCTCCTTCTGCTGACTAGATGGCTGAAGCCACAGCAGCCATCTTACCACAATGTGGGAAAGGCCAGGAGAATGGCAGAGACTACGCCTCCATATTCTTGCGCTACTGCATCCTTGAGGACTTCCCTAACTTGCTTAAGCCATTGTGACTTGGGTTTTCCTCTGAAAGCATCCCCAAACTGCCATAATAATCCTCTTCCTTGGCCAGAAATTTCCATCAGATTTGTTTCTTTGGAGTACATATGCATAATGATATTTGCCATATTCTGACTACCACACTTGTTGAGGTGACCAAAAGAGAGTCTATGAGTATGTTCTGAAAACTGTCGAGCACTTAAAAATGGTAATTAGTATAATAAGGACAATGTCATATTCATCTCTCTATCCCCAATAGCAGGTACAGTGTCTGCCCCTGGTTGTTCATTATGCATTTAAGATACAGGAATAATTTTGTTTCTTTAAAAATCAGACTAGCTGGAGTACAGGTCAGAAAGCATAGTCAAGCCCTGCCTATCCTGTACAAGAATGGCAAATATATAGCATGCCTGCCTACACTCCTGCTTCTCTAACTGCAGACATAATCAATGAAACAACCAATCCTCCCAATGAGAGAAAAATTATTCTCAGCATAGTACCTTAGACAGTCACTACAAATCCATCATCTTAAAAACAAGAGATTATTTGTAACCTATAAGGAAAAGGCAGGTGCTCTAATAATGGGATGTCAAGGTCCTCCAGGACTGAGCCTCAGGTTGTTAGAAGCAGCACCATAATGGAAGGAACAAAGTGAAATATCAGGTCCCTGTTGATGGAGAAACGATAGAAGGCACCACCTGGGAACACAGCTTCAGGACTGCAGGTCAGGTCTGGCAGCGGATGCAGGATGGCTAAGTCCAGCAACAAGGAGGACCAACCAGGAGGTAGCCAAGTAGCTTTATTCCTACATCTCCATGCCTATCACCACTTCACACCCTTGCTCTACTCTCCTTTTATGTAAGCGTTCTTCTCACTGTTGCCTGTCTTTTTTCTTCATCATCTTATGTCACCTCACATTTCTCCCCATTAAGGGGTACCACGATTCAGTAGAAATGCTTTGCAACCAGGCAGATCTGGATTCAAATACTAGTCCTTACAGGGTGGGGAAAGTTGAGTGGATTGTTAAATCTCTCCGTCTCCACGTTTGTCCAAAGAGGATAATGACAGAACTTCACAGGCTTGCGGTTAGTATGGAACATGCTTAACTACAATTTAACACAGGGTCCGGCTTATTGTAAAAGCTCTTCCTCAGCTGGAGTAAGAGTTCATTTGCCATCTTAGATCCTGGACACATGGCCATCTCTCAGGAATAAAGAAGTTTCCTAAGATTCAGTATGGTTCCAGACATTTTGTAAGGACTCAGTGAATATTCTAATCCATGAAGGAAGAGAAGCTTATTTGGAGCAAGTAAAGTCATAGGTCTAGTTTGTACAAAGTAATTTCAATGAATACCCACAATGGTAACTTCACCCTGTTCTCAGACAACCAATGGCCATCAGACATATTACACTTTAATAAACTTAAAGGAACTTCAAATTCCACTTATATTTTCCAGTGAAATTCTATCTGCTCCAATAATTTTTAAACATATGGAATTTATTTTCCCTCACACCTGGCTATATTTAATTTGTTATGAGAGGTTCCTGACTGTATTATGTGACCTATTCCCATGATGCTTAAGAGTTAAATGTGTTTCCTGCTTTCCTGAATTCCAAATAAACTGAATAAAATAACCAATCCTTGGATACACAAATATAATATCCTGAGCCTGCATACACACACACACACACACACACACACACACACACACACACACACACACACAC